>NW_022169358.1:0-31860 GCF_008728515.1 Papio anubis | reverse complement strand
AAAAAAAAAAAAAAAAAAAAAACAAATAAGGAACGGGGGGCAGGGGGCTTTCTGTCAAGCGACCACCCGCAGCAGCTTGTGGTTCAGAGGGAGACGCGTGGCCTACTAGGTCCCTGCTTCTGCTGGCAATGAGCTGTGTTGGAAGCCCGGGTTGCTAACGACGGACATGAAACAGGTACGGGACAGGGTGCCGCCAGGAGCTGCAGCCAGCCCTGCAGGAAACAGGCGCAGCCAGAGAGAAAGGCAGGAAGGGCCCGGGAGGGTCAGGAAGGCCTGGATGAGGAGGCAGAATTTGATCTGAGGGGGAAGGGCCGGCCCCTCGGGAACCAGGGCCGCAGAGGAGAAAGCCACAAAGGCAAACTCCCCGGCGTGGGGTGAACGGAGTTCCCTCGAAGATCTGTCTTTGCGCTAACCCCAGGCACCTAGAAATGGGACCTCATGTGGAAATAGGGTTTCTGCAGATGTCATTAGTCAGGATGAGATCATTAGGGTGGGTACCACTGCAGCGACAGGCAACTTCAGGAGACAAGGGAAACGTGGACACAGATGCAGAGGAGACGGCTGTGGGGTGGCAGAGGCAGAACTGGGAGGGGAGCGGCCGCACGTCCAGCAGGGTCAGAGGCGGCCATCAGCACCAGGAGCTGGAAGAGGCCGGGAGGGTCCTCGCCTGGAGCCTCACACACCTTTACTTCAGACTTCCGGCCTCCAGAGACGAGAGTATATTTGTGTTGTTTTAAGCCGCATGGCCTGCGTACCCGGTCCCTGCAGGCCCCGGAAGCCCATTCATCCTGCGGGGACTGAGGCTGGCCAGGCGTGCTGGGGCCTCGCGTGGTGATGAGGACGGGAGACAGACATGGGCCGGAGCGCTGGCCCCCCTCCGCGGCCTTGCAAAATTTATTAAAAGGAAGATGTCTTGATACGGAGAGGGAACGTGAGCCGGGCTGTCAGTGATCCAGCGGCCATCTGTTCACCAGCCTGACCACGGGGTCAGCGGCCAAACCCGCAGAGCGGGGAGGGCAGCGGGGGCGGAGGGGGGCCCACAGACAGGATGGCAGGCCCCGCTCCATGCTCCCCCGGGAGTGGAGACCCCAGCCCTGCAAGGCTGCCGCGCCCAGGGCTTGTTCTGGGGAATACTCTGTCTCCAGCGTCCTCCAGACCTCGGCGTTTTATCCATGGCAGGTGGAAGGTCTGCTCTTTGTAAAAAAAATAGTAAAGTCAGGCCAGGCGCGATGGCTCACGCCTGTGATCCCAGCACACTGGGCGGCCAAGGCGGGTGGATCCCCTGAGGTCAGGCGTTCAAGACCAGCCTGGCCAACCGGGCAAAACCCTGTCTCTACTACAAATAGAAAACTTAGCCAGGCGTGGTGGCAGGTGCCTGTAATCCCAGCTACTCGGGAGGCTGAGGCGGGAGAATCGCTCGAGCCCGGGCGGCGGAGGTTGCAGTGAGCCAGGATCGCACTAATGCAGTCCAGCCTGGACAACAGAGTGAGACTCGGTATCAAATAAATAAATAAAAGCAAAAATACACAAATAAAAACCTGGCAGTGCCCCTGACATTCTGCTTCCCCAGAGGTCAGGACTCCGTTGTGAGGGGATGTGGGATCCGGATAGGAAGCTAATTTTGGAGGGAACCAGGCCTAGAAGGAAGAGAGCCCCAGGCGGGCCCAGGATGAAGGAGGAGCAGACACCCGCCAGGCCGCAGCTGCCCCGGGCTTCATTACCGGGAACCCAGGACACCGAAGCCAGAGCTCCCGGAGGTGACTGCTCAGGCATCAATAGTTGATAGCAGGACAGGACACTTGATCTCAGGTCACCCACAGCCGGCTCGGGTGGCCTGGGGCTGGGCCCTGGGGCTGGGGTGGAGGCTGCATCACCCCACCCCAGGTTTTGATGGGCCTAAAGGGCCGTGGAGGCTCAGGTGCTTGTCCAAGGAGGGCTTCGGGGCTGGGCGCCGTGGCTCCCACCTGTGATCCCAACACTTTGGCAGGCTGAGGTGGGCGCATGGTTTGAGTCCAGGAGATTCAGACCAGCCTGGGTGACACAGTGAGACCCCACCTCTTTTAAAAATTAAAGGCAGGGCCGGGCGCGGTGGCTCAAGCCTGTAATCCCAGCACTTTGGGAGGCCGAGGCGGGTGGATCAAGGTCAGGAGATGAGACCATCCTGGCTAACACTGCGGTGAAACCCCGTCTCTACTAAAAATACAAAAATAAGCGGTGAGTGGCGAGCCTGTAGTCCCAGCTGCTCTGGGAGGCAGAGGCAGGGAGAATTGCTTGCTTGAACCGGGTGAGGCTTGCAGTGGCGGAATCTGTACTGCACTCCAGCCTGAAGCGACAGGCGAGACTCCGTCTCAAAAACAAACAAACAAGCAAGGCAGGCGCAGTGGGCTCCGCCTGTAATCAACACTTTGGGGCAGAGGCAGATTGGATCCGAGGTCAGGAGATCCGAGACCACATCCTGGCTAACACGGTGAAACCGTCTCACTAAAATACAAAACTAGCGGGGCGTGGTGGCGGGCATACCTGTAGTCTAGCTACTCGGAGGCTGAGGCAGGAGAATGGCCTGAACCTGGGAGGCCCGGGCTTGCAGTGAGCGAGATAAAATGCCACCTCCAGCCTGGGTGACACAGCCTTGAGACTCGTCTCAAAAAAAAAAAAAAAAAAAAAAAATACAAACAGCCGGGCCGGTTGAGGCGGGCGCCTGTGGTCCCAGCTACTCGGGAGGCTGAGGCAGGAGAATGGCGTGAACCCGGGAGGCGGCGCTTGCAGTGAGCCAAGATCCGGCCACTGCACTCCACCCTGGGCGACAGAGCGAGACTCCGTCTGAAGAAAATAAATAAAAATAAAAAATGAACACTGCCAGGCTGGTCGCAGTGGCTCCCTCCTGTAATCCCAGCACACTGGGAGGCCAACGTGGGCAAATGGCTTGAGTCCAGTTCAGACCAGCCTGAGCAACAGGGTGAAACTCTGTCTCTAAATAAACAGCAAAAGAAAGATAAAATGAAAACAACAAGAAAAGAATAAAAAAATAAAAAAACAAAGAATACATAAATAGCGGAAGCGGGAGGATCACTTGAGGTCAATAGTTCAAGACCAACCTGGACAACATGGTGAAACCCCATCTCTACTAAAAATACAAAAATTAGCCAGGCGTGGTGGTGCCTGTAGTGCCGGCTACTCGGGAGGCTGAGACAAGAATCCCTTGAACTGGGGAGGCAGAGGTTGCAGTGAGCTGAGATCGCGCCACTGCACTCCAGTCTCGGTGACAGAGCGAGGTTCCGTCTTCCAGGAAACAAAACAAGACAAAACGTAAACTCATGTATATGTGTACATATTTATTTCGATGTATTTTATTGGGATTATATTTTCTCCTTTATTTTCTTTTTATTCTGAGTTGGCTTAGCTAGGAAACATGCTAATATTCTCTCTTTTTTTTTTTTTTTTTGAGACGGAGTCTCGTCCTGTTGCCCAGGCTGGAGTACAATGGCTTGATCTCAAACTCACTGCAACCTCCGCCTCTCGGGTTCAAGTGATTCTCCTGCTTCATCCTCCTGAGTAGCTGGGATTACAGGCACATGCCGCCGTGCCCAGCTAATTTTTGTATTTTTAGTAGAGATGGGGTTTCTCCATGTTGGCCAGGATGGTCTCGAACTCCTGACCTCGTGATCCACCCGCCTCGGCCTCCCAAAGTGCTGGGATTACAGGCGTGAGCCACCGCGCCCCGACAGAAACATGCTAATGTTCTAAATTCTGGTGAAAAATTACTAAGTATAATTGGAAGAAATTCACACAACCCGGGAAGAATATAAACTAAGCCTGCCCTCACATCCGTGGCCTGCCTCAGGTATGCAAGCTCTTCCAAGTTTGCTTCATTTGCCTCAGGACTTTTTTCAAAGCCTATTTCCAAGCCCCAGAATCTACAAGGATGATACAAATGTTTCTTTTTTCTTTTCTTTTTTTTTTCTTTTTTCTTTTTTTTTTTTTTTGAGATGGAGTCTCGCTTTGTTGCCAGGCTGGAATGCAGTGGCTTGATCTCAGCTCACTGCAAGCTCCGCCTCCCGGGTTCAAGCAATTCTTCTGCCTCAGCCTCCCAAGTAGCTGGGACTACAGGCACCCACCACCGCGCCCGGCTAAGTTTTTGTATTTTTAGTAGAGACGGGGTTTCACCGTGTTAGCCAGGATGGTCTCGATCTCCTGACCTTGTGATCCGCCCGTCTCGGCCTCCCAAAGTGCTGGGGTTACAGGCGAGAGTCACCAGGCCTCGCCTGAAACATGTTTCTAAAATGTTTTACAAGGTAGCAGCCTAGTGTAACTGTCACACATCTGCTACTGTTCATTTCTTAAGTGGTCCTCAAGACTTTTGTATCCATTTTTTCCCTGATATGCTTGAAAACTAATTTCACATTTCCCAGACTTGTGTAGACCAACATTTAAAAAGAAGAGTTGGGGCGGGCACCGTGGCTAACGCCTGTAATCCCAGCACTTTGGGAGGCCGAGGCAGGCGGATCACGAGGTCAGGAGATCCAGACCATCCTGGCCAACACGGTGCAACTCCGACTCTACTGAAAATACAAAAAATTAGCCGGGCGCGGTGGCGGCTGCCTGTAGTCCCAGCTACTCGGGAGGCTGAGGCAGGAGAATGGCGTGAACCCGGGAGGTGGAGCTTGCAGTGAGCCCAGATCGCACCACTGCACTCCAGCCTGGGTGACAGAGCGAGACTCCGTCTCAAAAATAATAATAATAGACCGGGCGCGGTGGCTCACGCCTGTAATCCCAGCACTTTGGGAGGCCGAGACGCGTAGATCACAAGGTCAGGAGATCGAGACCATCCTGGCTAACACGGTGAAACCCTGTCTCTACTAAAAAATACAAAAAACTAGCTGGGCGAGGTGGCGGGCGCCTGTAGTCCCAGCTACTCGGGAGGCTGAGGCAGGAGAATGGCGTAAACCCAGGAGGCAGAGCTTGCAGTGAGCTGAGATCCGGCCAGGTTTTGCTGCAGAAGAAACAACTAGGGAAAATTTAAGCTACTGGACCTCTGTAGCTTAAAAATAACAAAATGGCCGGGCGCGGTGGCTCAAGCCTGTAATCCCAGCACTTTGAGGGGCCAAGGCAGGTGGATCATCTGAGGTCAGGAGTTCGAGACCAGCCTCTGACACGGTGAAACCCCGTCTCTACTAAAAAATACAAAAAACTAGCTGGGCGAGGTGGCGGGCGCCTGTAGTCCCAGCTACTCGGGAGGCTGAGGCAGGAGAATGGCGTAAACCCAGGAGGCAGAGCTTGCAGTGAGCTGAGATCTGGCCACTGCGCTCCAGCCTGGGCAACAGAGCGAGACTCCATCTCAAATAATAATAATAAATAAATAATAAAGTAGAGTTGGCAACAAAGGAGAAATCTAACATCCCCAAACAATCTAGAGGTAACAACTGGAGCCTGACAAACAAGAAGAAACGCCAGGGCCAGGCACTGTGGCTCACGGCTGTAGTCCAGCAACCTGGGACGTGGAGTTGGGAGAATCACTTGAGCTCAGGAGTTCAAGACCAGCCTGGGCAACGTGGCCAGACCCCATCCTGAATTTTTTTGTTTGTTTGGTTTTTAGACGGATTCTCCCTCTGTTGCCTAGGGGCATGATCTCAACTCACTGCAACCTCTGCTTCACAGGTTGAAGCGATTCTCCTACCTCAGCCTCCCGAGTAGCTGGGATTATGTTCGTGCCACCACGCCCGGCTAATTTTTATATTTTTAGTAGAAATGGGGATAGTCTCGAACTCCTGACCTCAAGTGATCCGCCCACTTAAGCTTCCCAAATTGCTGGGATTACAGGAGTGAGCCACCGGGTCTGGCTGCTAATTTTTTTTTTTTTTTTAATTAGCCAGATGTGCTGGTGTATGCCTGTGGTACCAGCTACTCAGGAGGCTGAGGCAGGAGGATCATGTGAGCCCAGGAGGTCAGGGCTGCAGTGAGATGTATCTTGCCACTGCACCCCAGCCTGGGTGACAGAGCAGGACCCTGTCTCTACAAAAATAAAAACAGACAATGGTTCAGGTGTGGTGGCTCAGGCCTGTAATCCCACCTACTTGGGAAACTGAGGCGGGAGAATCACTTGAACCCGGGAGGTGGAGGTTGTAGTGAGTCAAGATCAGACCACTCTCCTCCAGCCTGGGTGACAGAGTGAGACTGTCTCTCAAAACACAAACAAACAGGCCAGGCGCGGTGGCTCAAGCCTGTAATCCCAGCACTTTGGGAGGCCGAGACAAGCGGATCACAAGGTCAGGAGATTGAGACCATCCTGGCTAACACGGTGAAACCCCGTCTCTACTAAAAAAATACAAAAAATTAGTCGGGCGTGGCGCTGGTGCCTGTAGTCCCAGCTACTCGGGAGGCTGAGGCAGGAGAATGGCGTAAACCTGGGAGGCGGAGCTTGCAGTGAGCTGAGATCCGGCCACTGCACTCCAGCCTGGGCAACAGAGTGAGACTCCGTCTCAAACAAACAAACCAGCAAACACACACCAGCAAACACAGTAAACACATTACAGAGGCTCATGCCTGTAATCCCAGCACTTTGGGAGGCCGAGGCGGGCAGATCACGAGGTCAGGAGATCGAGAGCATCCTGGCTAACACGGTGAAACCCCGTCTCTACTAAACAAAATACAAAAAACTAGCCGGGCGCGGTGGCGGGTGCCTGTAGTCCCAGCTACTCGGGAGGCTGAGGCTGGTGAATGGCGTGAACCCAGGAGGCGGAGCTTGCAGTGAGCCGAGATCATGCCACTGCACTCCAGCCTAGGCGACAGAGTATCAAAAAAAAAAAAAAGAAGGCCACTCTGAGGCCAGCGCGGTGGCTCACGCCTATAATCCCAGCACTTTGGGAGGCCGAGGCAGGCGGATCACTCGAGGTCAGGAGTTCAAGATCCGCTTGGCCAACATGGCGGAACGCTAAAAATGCAAAAATTAGTTGGGCGTGGTGGCACCTGCCTGTAATCCCAACTACTAGGGAGGCTGAGGGAGGAGAATCGCTTGAACCCAACAGGTGAAGGTTGCGGTGAGATGAGATCGCGCCACTGCACTCCAGCCTGGGCAACAAGAGCAAAACTCTGTCCAAAAAAAAAAAAATGTAGGCGGGCGTAGTGGCATACGCCTGTAGCTACTTAGGAGATTGAGGCAGGAGGCTCATTTGGGCCAGTGGGGTCCAGGCTGCAGCAAACTATGATTATGTCACTGCCCTCCATCAGAAAGAAAAGGAGGGAAGGAAGGAAGGAAGGAAAAAGGGAAAAGGAAAGGGAAAGAAAGGAAAGGAAAGAAAGAAAGAAAAGAAAGAAAGCCACAGTAATCCTCTTCCCGCCACCCCGAGCTTCTCCATCGAGCCAACAGGGTTAAAATTCCCAGGCATCGGCCGGGCGCGGTGGCTCACACCTGTAATCCCAGCACTTTGGGAGGCCGAGGCGGGCGGATCACAAGGTCAGGAGTTCAAGACCAGCATGACCAACACGGTGAAACCCCTTCTCTACTAAAGAACACAAAAATTAGCCAGGCGTGGTGGCAGCGCCTGTAATCCCAGCTACTCAGGAGGCTGAGGCAGGAGAGTCGCTTGAACCTGGGAGGCGGAGGTCGCAGTGAGCCGAGATTACACCACTGCACTCCAGCCTGGGCGACAGACTGAGACTCTGTCTCAAAAAAAAAAAAAAAAACCCGGGCATCTTCCTAGAGGAAAATTCTAGAATCCGTGGGGCCACCGCAGGCCCCACTGCCTTCCATCACGCCTGGTTTTATGGGCAGCTTCCTTTTTTTTGCTTGTAATAAAATAGGTCCTAACAATAAAAGCAAACATACCCAGGTGCCCATGTTTATCTCCACGGCACAGCCTCCGGGTTCTGGAATTTTCTTGGTCACTTCCAGATATTGTGGAGAATTGCGGAAGAGCACCGCGGACAGCCCAGGCGCGGCCCGGCCGAGGCTTTAGAAACACGTTTTCTTAAATCACCGGATTCCGCCACCAACCTGCAAAGTTGATGGTTTTTTCTCACCATGGAACTCTTGTCTCTGAAACCTTCCGCGGGGTTTCCTGTACCCCCAAAGACTGAACAGTTCAAAGCCTTCAGGACCCCTGCCCAGAGGCCCCCAAATCCCCTTCAGTGAGGGCTGCAGCCGGCAAGGAAGAGAGCTTGACCCTATCACCAAAAGCAAATTCGGCCAGGTCCTCCAGAACCAGTGTCTCATTTTCTCCTGTTTGATCTCACAGCCAAGAATGAGGGAATGAAACAGAGAAGGAAATAGAGACGGGAGGGCTGGGGGCAGTTTCCATGGTTTCTCCAAGCAAAGCTCCTGCAGGGTTCTCCGGTTTGCAGGGAGAGGCTGGAGGCGCCTGGACGTGGGTCCTCGGGGGACCTCCGATTTCTCAGCAGGTCCAGGGTGGCCCTGGCGGGAGGAGGACCCCGCCCACATTCCTGAGATTCCTTCTCTCCTTCCCACATTGTTTGTTTGTTGACTTTAAATTGGACTCTGCCAGGAATTCCTTTTCCTCTTGGGTTTAGTGGTGAGCAGGAAGGACTTAGCATATCACAGAGTGCCTGCAGCCGAGCTACCGGGTATCCCGGACTGCTTCCATTTCCCTCCCCTGTCCTGCTCGAGGATCCCCAGGCCAGGCACCCACACCACGGGGGGCTGCAGGACCCTGAGCCTCACTCGTGCCGCCGGCCACCCAGCGTCCCCTGCATCTTTCCCGGGGACTCACACGCCGCCTCGAGGCCACTCTCTCTCTCCGGATGGATGTCCAGGCCTCCAGCCAGGGCCCAACTCCCGCCCTTCCCTGCTTTGTCTCCAGGGTTGACGGAGGTCGAAAGACCACATTTCTGCCACTTGCAGGGCAGGCTGGGTCGTGATGGACACCGAGGTCTGGACCCAGACGGTGGCCCAGCCTGAACCCCGGACAGCCTGGAACACAGCCACACAACGGCTTCTAAGACAAAACCGTGGTGGGGGTTAAGGTCACCCTCCCAGGCCGCCTGTCTGGAGACCGGCCCCCTCTGTCCGCCGAGCCTGCACTTTGCCCTGCAGCCCCGGGTGTGGCTCACAGAGGAACAGCACGGAGGGAGAGACGGGGACGGGGACTTGTGGCCGTCGCAGCGTCTCACTGCCCCAGCCTTGCTGGACTTGTCTGTAAAGTGGCGATTCGGCTCCCGGTCTGTGGCGACTGTCTGCTCGCCCAGGGGTGGACGCGACTCTCCTGTGAGCCGTTGTTTTCCTGAGGCAACGCCTGGCGCGATCTCAACCCCCGTTTCCCAGGTTCAAGCGATTCTCCCGCCTCAGCCTCCCGAGTAGCTGGGACTACAGGTGCCCGCCACCACGCCCTGCTAATTTTCTGTATTTTAGTAGAGACCGAGTTTCATCATGTTGCCCAGGCTGGTCTCGACCTCCTGGGTCCAGACAGTCCGCCCACCTTGGCCTCCCAAAGTACTGGGATTACAGGCATGAGCCTCCGTGGTGTGACTTTGACCTCCTCCCGGGAGGAAAAGTGGGATTAAGTGGGGATGATGTCTGCCGGCCCTCAGCAGGACCATCTGCCAGCGTCTCCACGTTGTGGACCTGAGATTGGTCTCCGGAAGCTGGGGTCCGAGCATTGCCAGGCTCAGCCCTGAGTCCTCCACCCGGGCCACTGCCTCTCAAGGCGGCCTCACCCTGCCCTCGCCCCTGCGCCGCCCCACAGGGCAGACCTGGGTATGCAAGGGCCGCGTCAACCTTTGTTTCACAAACAAATAAATGCCTGAATTCAGGGCCCATCTCAGAGTCAGGCTGTTTCGAACACGTCCCCTTTTTCTTTTTGTGAGATGAAGTTCCCATAACATAGAATTCCAGTGTGGGCAGCCGGGCTCAGTGGCTCACACCTGTCATCCCAGCACTTTGGGAGGCCGAGGTGGGAGGATCACCTGAGGTCAGGAGTTCGAGACCAGTCTAGCCAACATGATGAAACCCCGTCTCTACTAAAAATACAAAATTAGCCGGGCGTGGTGGCGGTGCCTGTAATCCCAGCTACTCAGCAGGCTGAGGCAGGAGAATCGCCTGAACCTGGGAGGCAGAGGTTGCAGTGAGTCAAGACTGCACCACTGCACTCCAGCCTGGACAACACAGAGAGACTCAGTCTCAAAAAAAAAAAAAAAAAAAAAAAATCCCCTACAGGCAACATAACAAGACCCCATCTCTATAAAAAATAAAAGGCTGGAGTCGCGGTGGCTCAAGCCTATAATCCCAGCACTTTGGGAAGGGAGGCCAGAGACAGGTGGATCACGAGGTCAGGAGATCGAGACCATCCTGTAAGCTAACACAGTGAAACCCCATCTCACAAAAAATACAAAAACTAGCCGGGCGGGTGGTGGGCGCCTGTAGTCACAGCTACTCAGGGAGGCTGAGGCGAGGAAGAATGGCGGGAACCCAGGAGATTGGGCTTGGGAGGCTGGTCAGCCACTGCACTCCAGCCTGGGCGACAGAGTGAGACCGTCTCAAAAAGGAGAATTAGCCAGGCGGGTGGTGGGTGCCTGTGGTCCCGGCTTCTCGGGAGGCTGAGGCTGGGAGAATCCTTGAACCGGGAGGCTAGGCTTGCAGTGAGCTGAGGATCTGGCTACTGCACTCCCAGCCTGGGCAACAGAGCGAGACTCCGTCTCAAAACGAGAACAACAAAACCCAACAGCAACAAAAAAAAAAAGAAAGAAAAAAGAAAAAAGAAATGTCCAGGATAGACAGCTGAAGCCACGAGAGACAGGAAAGGGTGCAAGGGTTCCTACATTTGAGCTGGAGAGGGACAGCAAGAAGTGACACACGATAGATGATGGCTTCAACCACAAGGGTGATGGGAATATCCGGAATTAGAGGTGCAGAGCAGCACAGCGGTGTGGAGGCACAAATCCGCTGAATTATTCACTACAACGTTTTAATCCTGTTTCTTTTTTATTTTCTTTTCTTTTTGAACTGAGTCTGCTCTGTCGCCCAGGCCTGATGCAATGGCAGAATCTCAGCTCACTTCTGCTCCCGGATTGCAGCCATTCTCTACCTCAACCTCCCGTACTGAGACAAAAGGCATGCATCCCTGCGCCAGCTCAGCCCACAATGAATGGGAGGTTTCGTCAACTTCAGAATAATCTCGATCTCCTGACCTCGCCGTCCGGCTCTAAAGTGCTAAGGATTGAAACTTGACCACCTGTCCCGGCTGCTTCTTTCTTTTTTTTTTGGTCTTGCTCTGTCGCCCAGGCTGGAGATGCAGTGGCGTCTGGGCTCACTGCGAAGCTCGCTCTCCCGAGTTCCGCCATTCTCGCCGCCTGGCTCCATTGGCGCTGGACTTACGGTAGCCACCTTTCGCCCGGCTAGTTTTTGTATTTTTTAGTAGAGAGCCCGGGGTTTCACCGTGTTAGCCAGGATGGTCTCGATCTGACCTCGTGATCCACCTGTCTCGGCCTCCCAAAGTGCTGGGATTACAGGCAGCCGCAGCAGCCCGACCATGTTTTCTTTTTCTTTTTCTTTTCTTTTTTTTTTTTTTCCCATGATGGAGTCTCTCTGTGTCACCCAGGCTGGAGTGCAATGGCACAATCTCAGCTCACTGCAACGTCTGTCTTCCGGGTTCAAGCAATTCTCCTGCCTCAGCCTCCCAAGTAGCTGGGATTACAGGCACCTGCCACCACACCTGGCTAATTTTTGTATTTTTAGTAGGACAGGGTTTTGCCATGTTGTCCAGGTTGGTCTCGAACTCCTGACCTCAGGAGATCCGCCTGCCTCAGCCTCCCAAAGTGCTGGGATTACAGGCGTGAGCCACGGTGCCCGGCCCTGGACATTTCATGGAAATGGGATCACACACTCTGTGGCCTTTTGTGTCTGGCGTCTCTCTGAGCCTGACGTCCTCAGGGTGCATCTGTCTTGTGGCCGGCGTCAGAGCCTCGCTCCCCGCTCCTCTCCAGGGCTGAGTCGAGTTCCAGTGCGTGGAGGGCTGTGCTGTGTCTGTGTGTCCATCGCTGGACACCTGGGCTGCTTCCGTCCACGCTTGGCTCTCATGAATCGTGCTGCTGTTTCTTTTTTTAATTATTATTATTTTATTTTATTTATTTATTTTTGAGACGGAGTCTTGCTCTGCCGCCCAGGCTGGAGTGCGGTGACGCGATCTCGGCTCCCTGCAAGCTCCGCCTCCCGGGTTCCCACCGTTCTCCTGCCTCAGCCTCCCGAGTAGCTGGGACTACAGACGCCCGCCACCTCGCCCGGCTAGTTTTTTGTATTTTTAGTAGAGATGGGGTTTCACTGTGTTCCAGGATGGTCTCGATCTCCTGACCTCGTGATCCGCCCGCCTCGGCCTCCCAAAGTGCTGGGATCACAGGCGTGAGCCACCGCGCCCGGCTGATGCTGCTGTTTCTGTCCACGCTGGGCTCTTGTAATCCTGCTGCTGTGGACAGGGTATGCTCGTCTATTGGGAGCCGCCGGGTTCGGTTATCTGGGGTGGGCTCCTCGCCGGGGCACCCTGGGGTTAGACGGCACCACCGTCTGGCTTTCCGAAGTGCTGGTCCGTGTTTTCCACGGCGGCTTCCTGCTTCCCTTTCTGTCCCAGCAGCCAGCGTGGCTTCTCCTGTGGACTAAACCCAGGGCCCAGGATTCAGACACCGGGGTGAGGCCTCAGCCTCGGCTCAGAGCTCAGGGCTCAGGGCGTGTGTTCCTCCTCTGAAAACCGTGTGCCCAGGAGGAAACTGGGAAATTGCAGCAAGTTCAGGCAATCCTCTTGGAAGCTGCTTCAGACCCGGTGGGCTGGAAAAACTGGCCTGGGACGTTTCCTGCCCCAGTTTTGTGAGTCTGGAAGTTCCTTTCCCTGAGAAGAGATGTTCCCGCAGGTCGGTGATGGTCTGTGTGTGGCCGCCCCGTGGCTTCCTTGTTTGTTTGTTTGTTTGTTTTGATTGGTGTCGGCTCATCGCCCAGGCTGGAGTGCAATGGCGTGATGTCGGCTCACCATGGCTCCAGCCTCCCGGGTTCAAGTGATTCTCCTGCCTCAGCCTCCCGAGTAGCTGGAACTAAAGGCATGTGCCACCATGCCCGGCTAATGTTTGTGTTTTTAGCAAAGATGGGGGTTTTGCCATGTTGGCCAGGATGGTCTCGAACTCCTGAACTCAGGAGATGCCCCAAGTGTTGGGCCTCGACCTCCCAAAGTGCTGGGATTTACAGGCATTGAGCCACCATACCCAGCCTCTATTTTACGATTTTTTTTTTTTTTTTTTTTTTTTTTTGGTAGTCGCTCTGCAGCCCAGGCTGGAAGTGCAGTGGCGGATCTCGGCTCACTGCAAGCTCCTTCCCGAGTTCGCCATTCTCCTGCCTCAGCCTCCCGAGCAGCTGGGAATACAGGCTGCCACCTCGCCCGGCCTAGTTTTTGTATTTTTTAGTAGAGGCGGGGGGTTTCACCGTGTTAGCAGGATGGTCTCGATCTCCTGACCTGCGTGATCCGCCCATCTCGGCCTCCCAAAGTGCTGGGATTACACAGGCTTGAGCCACATGCGGCCTATTTTCACGATTTAAAAATTTTTTTTCTTTTGGCTGGGCACAGTGACTCATGCCTGTAATCCCAGCACTGAAGGAAGAGCTGAGGCAGGTGAATCACCTGAATCAGGAGTTCAGATCCAGTCTATTAGCCCAGCTCTACTAAAAATACAAAGCAACTGGGCCCTATTGAGTGCCTATAATCCCAGATACCCTGGAGGCTGAGGCAGGAGGATCGCTTGAACCCGGAAGGCGGAGGTTGCAGTGAGCTGAGATCGCGCCGTTGCACTCTACTCTGGGTGAAGGGTGAGACTCCATCTCAAAATAAACATTTTTTTTTTTTTGAGACAAGGTCTTGGTCTCTCACCCAGGCTGGGGTGCAGTGGTGTAGTCATAGGTCACTGCAGCCTCGACCTCCTGGTCTCAAGTGATCCTCCCACCTCAGCCTCCTGGGCAGCTGGGACGTACCACCACGCCTGAATAATTTTTGTATTTTCTTTTTTAGAGATTGGGGTCTTGCTGTGTTGCCCAAGCTGGTCTCAATCTCCTGACCTCAAGCAACCGTCCCACCTTGGCCTCCTGAACTGCTGGGATGAGAGGTGCGAGCTACCGTGCCTGGCCTGCAGCTCTGCCATTCAGAACAAGTCTGGAAGTCTGAAAGTCACCAAGGCATCCTTCAGCATGCGAGCAGCTAAACATCGACAATGGAACGTTATCTGGGGCTACAAGGAAAAGTGAGGAGGTGCCCTAAATGCATATTCTTTAAAAAAATAAATATATATATGTATATAGTATATATACTATACAGAGTCTTGCTCTGTCGCCCAGGCTGGAGTGAGCAGTGCCATCTCGGCTCACTGCAAGCTCCGCCTCCCAGGTTCACGCCATTCTCCTGCCTCAGCCTCCCGAGTAGCTGGGACCACAGGCGCCACGCCCGGCTAATTTTTGTATTTTGTTTAGTCGAGACGGGGTTTCACCGTGTTAGCCAGGATGGTCTCCGTCTCCTGACCTCGTGATCCGCCTGCCTCGGCCTCCCAAAGTGCTGGGATTACAGGCGTGAGCCACCGCCCCTGGCCACACCCGGCTAATTTTTGTATTTTTACTAGAGACAGGGTTTTACCGTGTTGGCCAGGCTGGTCTTGAACTCCTGACCCCAGGCGATTCGTCCGCCTCAGCCTCCCAAAGTGCTGGGATTACAGGCGTCAGCCACCGTGCCTGGCCGTATTTTTTAATTTTTGAGATGGAGCCTCCCTCTGTCTCTCAGGCTGGAGTGCAGTGGTACGATCTCAACTCATTGCGACGTCCACCTCCCAGGTCCGAGGGATTCTCTTGCCTCAGCCTCCTGAGTAGCTGGGATTACAGGAGCCCGCCACCACGCCCAGCTAATTTTTGTCTTTTTAGTAGAGATGGGGTTTGACCATGTTGGCCAGACCGGTCTCCAACTCCTGATCCCAGGTGATCCGCCCGCCTCGGCCTCCCAATGTACTGCGATCACAGGCGTGAGGCACTGCGCCCGGCCTGTCTTCTCCTTTTGTTCATTATGAATCAGGCCGCCTCGAACACTCATAGGGACCTGTTTTCCTTTCTCTGGGTAGAGACCCTGCCGTGGGATTGTTTAGCCGCAGAGGAACCCTCAGGCTGTTTCTGCAGCCTGACTGGCTGCTTTGACTTCCTAGGGAGGCTGCCCGGGGCACGGGAAGAATGAGGTGGTACCTTGCAGATGCCCCCTGGGTGGAATCACTGATCCGGCCAATGACTTATTCAGGACAGCAGCTTGGTGGAGCCAGAACTTTCCATAGATTCCGGTTATCAACAGGGCTGGTGTGAGCACCTGGCTGTCAGGCCGGGGGGCAGGTTTGTCCCTCGTCGCTAGAGCTTGAGTTGAAGCTGCAGTAAGCTATGATCCGGCACTGCCTCCCATCCTGGTGGCAGAGGCAGAGCCCATCTCTATTTTTTTTGATCACGAGTCTCCTCTGTCTCCCAGGCTGGAGTGCAGTGGCCAGATCTCAGCTCACTGCAAGCTCTGCCTCCCGGGTTCATGCCATTCTCCTGCCTCAGCCTCCCGAGTAGCTGGGAACACAGGTGCCCGCCACCATGCCCGGCTAATTTTTTGTATTCGTAGTAGAGATGGGACTTTCATTGTGTTAAGCCAGGATGATCTGGATCTCCTGACCTCGTGATCCGCCCATCTCAGCCTCCCAAAGTGCTGGGAAGACAGGCGTGAGCCACCATGCCCAGCCCTGCAGGCTCGATTTTCAACATCTAAATAGTTGGTCAGGGCCAGGCGCGATGGCTCACGCCTGTAATCCCAGCACTTTGGGGAGGCCCGAGGAGGCGGATCCGCGAGGTCAGGAGAGATGAGACCATCCTGGCTAATACGGTGAAGGCCCGTCTCTACTAAAATACAAAAAAATTAGCGAGGCGTGGTGGCGCCTGTAGTCCCCAGCTACTCTCAGGAGGCTGAGGCAGGAGGTCGCGTGAACCAGTGAGGCTTGCAGTGAGCGAGATGGTGCCACTGCACTCCAGCTGAACAACAAAGCAAGACTCCGTCTCAAAAACAAAAACAAAAACAAAACAAAAAGTTGGTCAGGGCGGGCATGGCGGGCTCCGCCATCATCCCAGCACTTTGGGAAGGAATGGCCAGGGGAGAATCACTGAGGAGATTCAAGCCCAGCCTGGGAAACATGGTGAGAACCCCATCTCTACAAATAATTTTTTTTTAAAAATGGAGTCTCGCTCAGTTGCCCAGGCTGGAGTGCAGTGGCACGGTCTCAGCTCACTGCAACCTCCACCTCCCAGGTTCAAGGGATTCTCCTGCCTCAGCTTCCTCATGGCTGGGATTACAGGTGACCGCCACCACAACCCGGGTAATTATTTTTTTTTTAGTAGAGACGGGATTTTGCCATGTTGACCAGGCTGGTCTTGAACTCTTGACCTCAGGTGATCCGCCTGCCTCAGCCTCCCGAAGTGCTGGGATTACAGGCGTGAGCCACCGCACCCGGCCCTGTCCAGGCTTTCAAGGAGCACGAAGCAAACCCCATCCGGTTACAGGAATGAGGACCTGAGAGCAGCAGGCATGTTTTCTCCGTGGCGGGGCGAGGGCTGCGGCTGCATCCTTGGCGTTTGCCGCCCTCTGGTGGCAGCGTACGTTGGCTCCTCGCCAGCTCACACCAGAACGTCACATGGAAGTGGCTGTTAATTTACTCGGTCAACAACAACCAGAACCAACATTCATTCTTATTCCTCACTGATTTTTGCCAGGTGTCCGGTGACCCTCATGACGTCCCCCAGGGCAGGGATGTCAGTGTGACGACTTCACTTACAGATAAGGACGCGGAGGCTGGGAGAGGGGTAGGCCTTGTCCAGGGTCCCTCAGGGCCAAGTGGCAGAGCTGGGACTCCATCCTGGGCTTGGAGCCTGAGCTCCCAACACTGAAGGAACCTGGGGATGCTGTGTGGCGCCTGGAACCAGCTGAGCCTGAAGCTGGCCCTTCATTGATGTTTCAGTTATGGGAACCCATAAAGCCTGATTTTGCCAAAGTCAGTCTGAGTTGCATTTGCTTGTGTCCTCTCCTAAATCTCTTTCTTTCTTTCTTTCTTTTTTTTTTTTTTTTTTTTTTTTTTTTGTGAGACCAAGTCTTGCTCTGTTGCCCAGGCTGGAGTGTAGTGGCACAATCTCAGCTCGCTGCAACCTCTGTCTCCCGGGTTCAAACGATTCTCAGCCTCCTCAGTAGCTGGGACTAGGCACACGCTACCAAGCCTGGCTAATTTTTTGTCTTTTTATTACATATTTATTTATTTATTCTTATTTTTTGAGGTGGAATCTGGCTCTTGTTGCCCAGCCTGGAGTGCAATGGTGCGATCTCAGCTCATTATAGCCTCCACCTCCTGAGTTCAAGCGATTCTCCTGCCTCCGCCTCCTGAGTGTCTGGGATTACAGCCGCCACAGCGCCCGGCTAATTTTGTATTTACTAGAGACAGGATTTCACCATGTTGATGAAGGCTGGTCGAACTCTGAGCCTCAGGTGATCCACCTCCTGCCTCAGCCTCCCAAAATGCCGGGATTACAGGTGTGAGCTACCATGCCCGGCCCCTGCAGGGTTAATTAAAATGGAGTTGAGGCCAGGTGCGGTGACTCACGCCTGTAACCCCAGCACTTTGGGAGCCTGAGGCGGGTGGATCATCTGAGGTCTGGAGTTCCAGACCATCCTGCTCAACATGGGGAAACCCCGTCTCTACCAAAAGTACAAAAATCAGCCGGACGTGGTGGCGGGTGCCTGTAATCCCAGCTACTCCGGAGGTTGAGGCAGGAGAATGGCACGAACCCAGGAGACGGAGGTTGCAGTGAGCAGAGATTGCGCCACTGCGCTCCAGCCTGGGCGACAGTGGCGAGACTCATGCTCCAAAACAAACAGAAAAGAGAATTCCGCTCCCTTTCCCAGCATATCATGATACACTGAGCCGGGAGGAAACCAGGAAAGAGTATGAACTCCCTCCTGCTAGCAGTGAGCGTCAGCAGACAGTTATACCCGCCCCACAGGCCTGCTGTGATTGCTGTGACGTCCCAGGTCCCCGGGCCTTCCAGACATGCTCTCCAGCCCCTGGGAATTTCACTAGGAATTCATCTAACCTCTCACAGAATACCTTCTGGAATGTGTCTGCTCAGCAGGCAGAATTCTGTCTGATTTTCCAAGGGGCTGACTCATTACAGGAATTAAACTAAATCTGTTTTTTTATTTGAGACACAGTCTTGCTCTGTCGCCCAGGCTGGAGTGCAGTGGCGCAATCTCGGCTCACTGCAACCTCCGTGTCTGAGGTTCAAGCGATTCTCCTGCCTCAGCCTCCGGAGTAGCTGGGATTACAGGTGCCCGCCACCACGCCTGGCTAATTTTTGTATTTTTATTAGGGACAGAGACAGGGGAGACAGACTTGGAGAGAAGCCTGAACACCAGAGACAGACAGACAGGAGAGAGAAAGGGCTGGGGACCTGGCGTTGGGTCTAGAGGGTAGATCACGGCCTCTGATCCAGACTTGGGGCTGGATGTCACTTCCTGCAACGAAGCAGGCGGTTCTTCTCGAACCCAGCACCCGGGGACAGCGAGAGGCGTTACAGGGTCAGGGGAGATCCTGCCGAGCCCCTGACAGCTGGGGCCGCTGTGGGACCATCTCGCCGCAGGACGATGGGCAGGGTGAGCTGAGGTGTCCAACTGGGATTATATGCAAATAATGCAGACCTTGGTGATGCGGTGTCTGGCAATAGGCCACAGCCAGGGCCAGGGACATTGGAGACGGGGACCCCGGCCGCGCGCAGAGCCTTGCCCTTTGGTCTCGGCAGGGGGCTTGTGCAGGGCACAACCTGTGCAACAGTCCTGTTTGGACCTGAGCAGAGGTGACTGAAGGGTCACGGAGAAGGGGGATGTCAGATCTTCTGTGGTGGGCAGAACAACGGCCCCAAAGACATCTCTGTCCTAATCCCTGGGACCTGTGGCAGTGTTGCCTCTCACAGCAGAAGCACCTGCAGCTGGGACTGAGTGACCCTGAGACGGGAGAGCATCCTGGGTGACCTGGAGGCCCAGTGTCCTCACAGGGTCCTCACGAGAGGAGGCAGGAAGGTGAGCCTGAGAGAGACGGAAAGAGATTGCTTTTTTTTTTTTTCAGGACAGAGTCTCACTCTGTCACACAGACTGGAGTACAGTGGCACCATCTCGGCTCACGGCAACCTCCGCCTCCCGGGTTGGAGCAATTCTCCTGCCTCAGCCTCCCGAGTAGCTGGGATTACAGGTGTGCACCACCACGCCCAGCTAATTTTTGTGTTTTTAGTAGAGATGGGGTTTGGCCATGTTGGCCAGGCTGATCTTGAACTCCTGACCTCAGAGGAGCCACCTGACTCGGCCTCCCAGAATGCTGGGATTCAGGTGTGAGCCACTGGACCTGGCCTTTGGTTTTGTCTATGAGATGGAGTTTCGTTCCTGTTGCTCAGGCTGGAGTGCAGTGGCACGATCTTGGCTCACTGCAACCTCCGCCTCCCCAGTTCAAGTGATTCTCCTGCCTCAGCCTCCCAAGTAGCTGGGATTACAGGCATGTGCCACTGCGCCCAGCTAACTTTTTGTAGTTTTAGTAGAGCTCAGGTGATTCGCCCTCCTCGGCCTCCCAAAGTGTTGGGTTTACAGGCGTGAGCCACCGCGCCCGGCCCTGTCTGCTGTTTTAAGTCATTAAGTGGGTGATTTGTTACAGTGACCAGTGTACAGAGGCTCACACATCCTCAGAGCACAGGGACAGAGGGACATATCATGGGGCATCGGGGGAAGATGGGCTGGTAGACGATGGAGAAACTGATGGGACTCACCCAAGGCTGTGCGTGAGGGCCTCCCTTTCTGCAGGCCCCACATTCAGTTTTGGGGGCTGGAATAGAATTGCCCTGACATGAAAGAAGTCACCAACTGTGGGCACCGAGGCTCCCTCTATGGACACATAACCTGCCTCCTCCATCAGACTGTGGCCTCTCTATGGGCAGATGCCTCCTCCATCAGACTGGAGTCTCCCTGAGGGCAGATGCCTTGTCCATGAACTGGGGAGTCTCGAGGCAAGCTCCTCCATCAGACTGTGGCCTCTCTGTGGGCAGATGCCTCCTCCATCAGACTGGGGTCTCCCTGAGGGCAGAGGCCTCCTCCATCAGACTGGGGTCTCCCTGAAGACAGGGGATCTCCCTCCTCCCTCAGTCTCACTGCTCCCTTTGGAGCCCGTAGCCCCTCTGCCCCCTTTCCGAGCCTCCCCAGGGCCCCCACAGCCCCCAGTGCCCAGCTATTTCGGTTCCACGTCTGCCTGCCTGGGCCCCACGTGGGCCGCCTTAAAGATGGATTCTTAAAATAGTCACTGCGCGGTTTTCCCTGAGGCAGTGCGGCGGGCACTGAGCAGCCAAGGAGGGGCCGCTGGCCTGGGTGTAATTAACACCTGCTGCTCCCAGCAGGGTTGGGGGAGCCTGGGGGCCGAGGCCTGCTTTGGGGTGTGCCTGAGGACACCCCCCTGCCATCAGGCACCGAATCCAACGTCAATGGTCCCCATGGGCTGAGAGCTTTACATAAATTCCTCCTCCTACTGCCCAGGAGCCTGGTCCTTTCCTTACCCTGTGTGTCAGAGGGAAACTGAGGCATGGGCCAGTGAGAGGACCCCCCCACCCAAGTCCACACAGCAGGCAGCAGAGCCAGGACTCGGGTCCAGTGCCCACGCCTCTGACCAGTAGGATCCGGCTTCCCTAGATGTGAGCCTGGTATACATGCAGAGCCAAATGAATGATCCTCCAGCCTCCTCTGAGACCAGAGCAGTGAGGGATTCAGCAAACGCTTAATAAGCACCCTGGGTACTGCTAGGGACCTGTCGAGACGGGGCTGGAGGAGTTAGGCTAGGGAGAGTTGGGCCCTGGGCCCGCTGTTGCTAACGGTGCCTCTCCATGATCAACTGTCAGTCACCGAACAAGCATCAGCTAAGCACCTACTGCATGCGGACGCTGGGAACCCCCATGGGAACCTGACAACCTCACAGGCTCACGGCCTAGCCGGGTGGAACCTAATATTAAGCCAAGAAAGTGCAAAAGAACAGACAGAAATGAGGCCCAGAGCCTGTCCCACACCAGGCAGGGGCCGAGGCAGGCAGCTCACTCCAGGTTTATTTCATGGCATTTTGGGGGTGTGGGACGAAGACCCCCCTCCAGCCCCTAAATTGGGCCTTTTTTTCTCCCAGGTGTCGGGGACCATCCTCATGGGATCCCATCGATGTCAGAGCTCTGTGCCCGCCAGGTGTGACTGGGTACACCAAGGTGAAGGGTTTGAGGGCTGCTGCACAGGGGCCCCCAGCACTGGAAGTTTGGCCTCCTCCCTCAGACTGGATGGTTTCCCAGGGTTGGAAAGGGGCAGGTCTCCTCCCTCAGACCCACAGCTGCTCAAGGTGCTGCGATCTGTGCCTCCCTCTTTGACCGGTCCCTCCGCCCTCAGACCAGCAGAAACAAATTACGCCTGAAAGTGGAGGAGTGGGTCTCCTTCTTTCTTAGACCCAGAGCATTTGGCAAAGTCTTAGAAGCAGAAAGAATCGGCAGGGGTACCATTTCATCCCCAAAAGCGTTAGACCCCAAAGGCAGAAACATTTCTAAAGGAAGATAGACACGGAAACGAAAAACCCTCCAGTCCCAAATGCGCCCGTGGCGGGATTGTTGGCAGATGAGCTGTGGCTCTTGGATCCTGGATCTAGGACCCATTTCCTAGGGTGGGGCCTTGGCGATGGTCTTGGCAGTTCCACAAAGAGGTCCAGGAGGGCAGGGCAGGGGTGGGCCCATCCGGGGAAGCTCAGTCATCCTCCTCACTGGGGCGTGAATCTTGGAGTTCCCAGCTCTGCCATGGCGTTCTTGTGTCGGGTCACCCGTATGGCTTCCAGGACCTGCAAAAGAGAGGCATGAATTCCCCCGACCCAGGTCCTAGCCACACCCCCAAGACATCTCCTCCAACTGCCAATTCATTAGAGAGGCTTAGAACAGGGGTAAAGTAGGATCCCCTCCTCTGTTTCAGACCCTCTACTCCTAGTAATATGACCAAAGAATATGCTAACTCATGCTGACATCCAGCGCAGGAAAAGTGTCTGTATTTGACATTTTTGTTTTTGAGACAAGGTCTCACTCTACTCCGCAGTATGGTGCGATCTCCATCACTGCAAAGCTCCACCTCCCAGGTTCACACCATTCTCCTGCCTCTCAGCCTCCCAAGTAGCTGGGACTACAGAGGCACCGCCACCTAAGCCGGCTAATTTTTTGTATTTTAGTAGAGGCCGGGGTTTCACCATGTTAGCAGCCAGGATGGTCTCAATCTCCCGCCCTGCGTGATCCGCCCACCTCCAGCCTCCCAAAGTGCTGCAGGATTACAGGCGTGAGCCACTCGCCCTGGCCAGTGAATTTGGCATTTTGGATTCAGCTCAAAAAGGGGTCGGGTATGGTGGCTCATGCCTATAATCCCAGAAATTTGGTGGGCTGAGGTGGGAGGATCCCTTGGGCTCTGAGGTCGAGACCAGCCTGGGCACAACTCCCTGAAGTGAGACTCTGTCTGTACAAAAAAATTAAAAATAAACTATCTGGGTGTGGTGGCACATTCCTATGACCCTACTTGGGAGGCTGAGGTGGGAGGTTGCTTTCGAGCCAGGAGGTCAAAGCTGCAGTGGTGGGATCACATCCTCCCAGCACACTCCAGCCTGGGTGATAGAGTGACAGCCTGTCTCAAAATAAGTAAATAAATAAATAAATAAAAATTTAAAAATGTAAAGGAAAAGAAAAAAAAGAAGGGCCACACACATGTGCCATAAACCGACTGGGGGCTCGGCTTGAACAGTCTCAGATGCAAGCTCTCCCATAGAAAGTGCTGGCCCAGGTGGCTCCTCCTGTAATCCCAGCACTCTGGGAGGTGGAGGCGGGAGAATCACCTGAGGTCAGGAGTTCAAGACCATCCTGGCCAACATGGTGAAACCCTGTCTCTGGTGGCAGGTGCCTATAGTCCCAGCTACTTGGGAGGCTGAGGCAGGAGAATTGCTCGAACCTGAGAGGCAGAGGTTGCAGTGAGTTGAGCTCACGCCACTGCAGTCCAGCCTGAATGACACAGCAAGACTCAGATCCCTCCACCCCCAAAAATTGCCTTCGTTTGGAGTCTAACCTCACAAACCTTCACCACGTGGTGGAGAGGTGGCGTGTAAACCCTCTTCTCCTAATCCATGCCCATGGCAGACATCACAAGCAGATCACAGCAAAATCCACCTCGAGCAGACACTACCAATTGAGAACACACCCAATACGATCCCCACACCTGGAGGAAGGGGCTTCCATTGACCTCTGCGTGCAAGGTCACACATGTGGGGAAAGACTTGGAGTCTTAGGTGCCCAGAACATACTCACCTCGAGTTAATACCCGTCGAGGGGTCGATGCCAGCGTACACAGGAAAGAACACAAGTCAGCCCGGCCTTTCTGCCCCTGCCCCATGCAGGGGTCCACCAGAGCTCCCACAGCCTCTCCGTCACCATGTGCAGAAGAGTGGAAGGCATGCCCTGCCCTCAGTGTTCTCAACCGTGTCCCACGATCACCCAGACTCACAGCCATCCCCTTGTTCCCCTCAGTGCAGCCTTTGTCCAACATTCATGATTTTATTTATTTATTTATTTATTTATTTATTTATTTATTTAGGGGTCACAGGTCTTGCTCTGTCACCCAGCCTGGAATGCAGTGGCACCATCTTGTCTCACTGCAGCTTCCCTGCTTCAGTTGGAGCCTCCTAGTAGCCTCTCTTTGCTTGGGTGGTGGCGGTAGCCTGTATTCCCAGCTTCATGGGGGACGAGGAGGATAAAAGCAGACCGGGATGTAGAGCTTGCAGTGAGCCGAGATCCCACCACTGCACTCCAGCCTGGGTGACAAGTGAGACTCCATCTCAAAAAAAAAGCCGCGTATTCCTCATAGCGCATTAAATATTCCTCATGTCATTAAAAGTGATGTGAGGAATATTTTCTTTTTTTTTCGAGACAGAGTCTCACTGTCACCCAGGCAGGTGCAGTAACCATCAGTGCACATAGCTCAGCCTCCCAGGTTCACACTATTTTCCTGCCTCAGCCTCCCGAGTAGCTGGGACTACAGAAGCCTGCCACCCTGCTTCCCGGCTAGTTTTTGTATTTTAGTAGAGAGGCGGGGTTCACCATGTCCAGCCAGGATGGTCTCGATCTCCTGACCTCATGATCCATCCTTCTGACCTCCAAAGGTGCTGGGATTACAGGTGTGAGAGAGCCCACTGTGCCCTGACACCTCTCTCTCTTTCTTAGAACTAAATATCTGTGGCCAGGTGCAGTGGCTCACGCCTGTAATCCCAGCACCTTGGGAGGCCCAAGTGGGCAGGCCATTTGAGGTCAGGAGTTCGAGACCAACCTGGCTAACATGGTGAAACCACATCTCTACTAAATACAAAAAAAAAATTAGCCAAGCGTGGTGTGGATGCCTGTAATCCCAGCTGCTAGGAGGCGAGGCAGAATCCAGCACCCAACCTGAGGCGGGCTGCAGTGAGAGCTAGTCGCACCACTGCACTCCAGCCTGGGCAACAGAGTGAGACTCCATCTCAAAATTTTTTTAAAAAATGAGAGCTATTTGGGAGGCAGGCGGGATCACTTGAGGTCAGGAGGTCGAGACCATCCTGGTTAACGGTGAAACCCGTCTCTACTAAAAATACAAAAAAAATAGGCAGGAGGCGTGGTGGCGAGCCTGTAGTCAGCTACTTTCGGGGAGGCTGAGGCAGGAGAATGGCCGAGACAGGAAGCGGAGCTTGCAGTGAGCTGAGATCGGCCACTGCCTCTGGCCAGTGACAAGCTGAGACTCCGTCTCATAATGGAAACTAATGCTGGTGATGACAGGTGAGTGTCCTCTCCTCCAAGCAGAGTTGGGTCCCCTTGGGGTCTTTGGTGCCAGAGATGACCTCCTGATGGGGACAAAGACCCCAGCTTATATGGCCTCTCCAAGCAAAAGCCCAGAGATAGGAGCACCCAGTTTATCATCTTTTACCTGACATCTGCAGGAGACTGAGGCACGGCCAGGGGTGGGGGCAGTAAGGGAGACAGTGCTTGAACCCAGGTCAGGCTTGAGTCCTGCTCGAACCTCCTGTGGCCCTAATAGGGGCTGTCTGATCTCAGCCTGGCCTCTGCAGAAACGGGTTCAGGGCTGCCTGCTCAGCCTTTCTCTGCCGGGAGAAGCACAGATCCACTGAATCTTCCATTGTCCCTTGAAGCTTGAGTGCAGGTGGATGGGGCTGAAGAAGGGAGACTCGGACACGGAGTAACTGCCTGTGATGCCTGTGGGGGGCAGGGAGGGCAAAACACAAGAACATTTGTCAGACCTCTGCTCGGGAGACAGAGTCGCTAGCCAGCAGCTAAGGAGACAGGTGTATGGACAGACAGAGCAGATGACTAGCTGGGAAACTGACAGATTGACCAAAGTAGCCAGTCAGGAGAAATTGGATGCACAGATGTGCGGACATGCAAGGTGAAAAACATTAAAAGTGACACAAGGAATATTTCATATTGACAAAAAGGTGCCATTGTCCAAGAGGATAAACATATATGAACAGGCCAGGTGTGGTGGCTCACGTTTGTAATCCCAGCACTTTGGGAGGCCAAGGCAAGGTGGATTGTCTGAGGTCAGGAGTTCGAGACCAGACTGGCCAACACGGTGAAACCCCGTCTCTACTAAAAATACAAAATCTAGCCAGGCATGGTGGCGCATGCCTGTTATCAGCTACTAGGGAGGCTGAGGCAGGAGAATCACTTGAACCCAGGAGGCGGAGGTTGCAGTTAGCTGAGATCATGCTGCACTCCAGCCTGGAAGGCGAGTAGAGACTCCATCCGAAAAACAAAAGGCTCTAAAAGCAAACCACAAAACATACATGAACATTTATGCACCTAACAACAAGGCATCCAAATCCATAAAGCAAAAGCCCTAAGGTAAAGTTGACACTTCTCTCCAAAATCTACATTTTTTTTTTTTTTTTTTTGAGGCGGAATCACCGGCTCCTGCAGCCCAGGCTGGAGTAGTGGAGTGCGATCTCAGCTCACTGCAACCTCCATGCCTCCCTGGAGTTCCACGCCATTCTCCTGCCTCAGCCTCGGTAGCTGGGACTACGAGCCAGCCAGCTTGCCCGGCTAGTTTTTTGTATTTTTAGTAGAGACAGGGGTTTCACCCGTGTTAGCCAGGATGAGGTCTCGATCTCCTGACCTCGCGATCCATGCGTCACAAGCCTCCCCAAAGTGCTGGGATTACAGGCTTGAGCCACCGCGCCCTTAAAATCACCATTTTTTAATAGACAGACAGACAAACCAGCAGACCGAGGGGATGAACAGTTAGGAGGCGTTGTCTCCCCAACTAGCCAGCACAACCCAGCCTCAAGCTCCACCTCCCACCTCCCTGCTCAGCCTCTGCCGCCCTGATCCAAGCAGCCAGTCCCTGGAGCCCCTTCTCACCAGATGCCTGGGAGGAGCTCCTGGAGTCCTGGTCACAGTTCTCATCTGGCGTTGGGGAGAACACCTCTGGGAAGAGAGCATTCCTCCGCTCCTCTGCCACCTCTCGCTCGCGGCGCAGGACACTCTCCCTCTCCCTTTCCAGCAGGTCAGATGACTGGGACTTCTGCAGCCTCAAGGCCGGGGCCCCGGCCACCTCTCGGCCCCAGCCACGGGGAACTTGGGCCTGCTGGGGTTCGTCTGGGGCCCTGAACCGCAGAGGACGCAGGCGGAAGTACTCCCACCTCACGACACCCCTGTTGGCTTGCAGGGATCCCCGAGGAGGCTTCGATGGCTCCTGCTTTGTGCTCAGGGGTTTTCCGGAGGATTCTGAGAGGTGCCTCGGGGACATCGTGGCCTTTGGTGGCCTGGCACTTGGCCTCACGGTGAGCTGCTGGGCTTGCCGAATGCTCCGAAGGCCGATAATTCTAGCTGGGGGGTCCCGGGGGCTCAGGTAGGGCTGGTAGGCATCAGGTGGGATACGGTTTACCTTCCTCACTTCTGGACCTGGGTCAGCCGCACGGGCATCTGGGGCCGGACTGAGGATGGAGTCGAGCTGAGGGCTCTCCGGAGTCCGGGCTGGGGATCCTCCGAGACCCAGTCGGGTGTGGACGCCCGGCCCACCTGCAGGCCCTCCGCGGTGGGCCGCTACTCGCTATGTCTCCTGTACCATGTCCCGCTGCACGTAGAGGGACGGGCGCCCTCTCTCCCGCCGTGGGGTTGTGATCAGGCTCACCTTGGTCAGCAGTGGCCTGGCTGGGATTTCCACCAGCTCCTGGTGGTCGGTTCCCCGCCGAAGCCCCCTCTGCTCTCGCAGGTCTGCCTCACGCTCCTGAGCCAGTCGGATCTCCTTTCGATGAAGTCTCCCCTTGGGGTCTCGGGGACTCCACTGGGGCCAGGGAGCCAGGGTCATCCACAACTTGGACACTGGCCCAGGTGGGCACGGCACGCACCTTGTTCTCTTCCCTGACGGCCCCCTTCACCTGGGGCTTGATGGGGACTACATGCCCGTTGGCCAGGTGGGGCTTGTCGAAGGCCTTGGGGGCCTGGCTGACCCCTGGGGATCTCCCTGTGGGGGCCCCCCTGGCCGGGGAGCTATGAGGGACCTCCTTGTTCGCCTGCTCCAGACTTAGGAACTGCTGTCTCGCTGCCAGGAAGTCAATCTGCTCCCTGTCAACTGCGTTCTCCTCCAGGGGCGTGGACCGAGGTGGGCCGGGGGTCCTGGGGTCTCTGTGGTCAGGGGCGCCCTGGAGCTTGGCCACGGTGCCACTCTTCCTGACTGCCTGGCCCTGGATGACGGCCCAGCGCTCCCGCTCCAGGTCGCGTGGCCTCCTGGGGACGGTGTCCCCAGCATCCAGGTGGTACATCTTCATCTCCTCGTCCTCCTCGTCCTCCGGTGAGGTCCGTGTTAGCGTCCTGAGTGGGCATCCCACAAACAGTGGAGTCCCCGTGGGGACGGCTGGCCAGGGTGACATGCTGGCTGTAGGACACCCCAGCCTCCCCGTAGCCCTGCTGGGCCTTGTGGTCAGTGGACCATGTCTGCGACTCATCCTGGCCCCAGCTGCTGGCCTCGGGGCCTGTGCACACCAGATGGTATGTGTAGCTGGTGTCTCCATCCAGCACCAGGCCGGTGGCACGGTGTGTCTGCGGGATGCCCAGGATGGGGTATCTGGTCACACGGTCCATCTTCTCCAGGGAGTCTTGGCCTCTACCTTCCTCCCGTGGGCTGGAGACCTCTGGGCTCACTGAGGGAGGAGAAGGAAATGATGGCCATCAAGTCAGAGCACCTGGGGAGAGGAACAGTTTCCAGTCCCCCAAAGGGCAAAGTGTCCATCAAATGGCCTTTGTGATTGGTTCAGGGGTGGGTGACACAGTCCAGCCAGTCGCAGCCGTCCATTCTCTAACCTCTGTGATTTGCTCAGGGATGGGGAAGTAACCCAGCCTGGCCAATCAGAGCATCCCACCTTCTGGCCTCTGTGATTGGTTTAAAGATGGATAAATGACTCCTCCTGACCAATCAGAGCAGCCCACCCTCTGGCCTCTGTGATTGGTTCCAAGATGGGTAAGTCACCTGGTCCAGCCAGTGAGCGCATTTCACCCTCTGGCCTCTGTAATTGGTTCAGAGATGAGCATGTGACCCAGTCTAGCCAATGACATGAGACCCTGGGACTTTACACTTAATGTGGAAGATGGGACCGTCTTCCCGCTGGTCTTGTTAGGCTGATGGGATGAGACCGTGAATTGCTGGGGGCAGAAGTGCCCCCCATGAGTCTGCTTTTGGCAGGAGCAAGCCCAACAGGCTCTAAAGCATCCTGAAAACTTTTAAGCTCCCTGATTCCGACCGTACCTGAATCTCTGAACGCCCTGTTACTACCCCAACAACTCGCATTATATGTATCTAACATTTGCAGCCCAATAAAATCAGGGTGCCCTGCCCACCTTATCTCCCAGACACACACCCCTGCCATGTGGAGTCCAGCTCAGCCTTGAGTTTTTTGTTTTTTTTTTTTTTTTGAGAAGGAGTCTCCCTCTGTCACCCAGGCTGGAGTGCAGTGGTGCCATCCCGGCTCACTGCAACCTCCACCTTCTGGGTTCAAGTGATTCTCCTGCCTCAGCCTCCCAAGTAGCTGGGACTAAAGGCACCCGCCACCACACCCAGCTAATTTTTTTGTATTTTTAGTAGAGATGGGGTTTCACCATGTTGACCAGGCTGGTCTTGAACTCCTGACCTTGTGATCCGCCTGCCTCGGCCTCCTAAAGTATTGGGATTACAGGCATGAGCCATCGCGCCCAGCCTTTTAAAATTTTTATTTATTATTTTATTTAGAGACCGAGTTTCGCTCTTGTTGCCAGGCTGGAGTGCAGTGGCGTGATCTCGGCTCACTGCAAGCTCCACCTCCCTAGTTCAAGTGAGTCTCCTTCACCTCCAACCTCCTAGTACTTAGGGATTACAGGCGTCCGCCACCACGCTTGGTTAATTTTTTTTTTTTTTTGGGATTTTTAGTAGAGATGGGGTTTGGTCATGCTAGCCAGGCTGGTCTCGAACACCCGACCTCAGGTGATCCGCCCACCTGAGCCTCCCAAAGTGCTGGGGTTACAGATGTGAGCCACCACACCCGGCCGTTTTTTATTTTTTGAGACTGAGTTTCGCTCTTGTTGCCCAGGCTGGAGTGCAGTGGCGCGATCTCGGCTCACTGCAACCTCCACCTCCTGGGTTCAAGCAATGCTCCTGCCTCAGCCTCCCAAGTAGCTGGGATTACAGGCATGTGCCACCACACCCAGATAATTTTGTATTTTTAGTAGAGACAGGGTTTCTCCATGTTGGTCAGGCTGGCCTCAAACTCCCGACCTCAGGTGATCCGCCCACCTCAGCCTCCCAAAATGCTGGGATTACAGGCGTGAGCCACTGTGCCGGACTGATTTTTATTTTTATTTATTTATTTTTGAGGTGATGTCTCGCTCTGTCACCCAGGTTGGAGTGCAGTGGCACGATTTCAACTCACTGCAACCTTTGCCTCCCAGTTCAACTGATTCTCCTACCTCAGCCTCCCAAGGAGCTGGGATTACAGGTGCCTGCCACCACGCCCAGCTAATTTTTGTATTTTGAGTAGAGATGAGGTCTCACCATGTTGACCAGGCTGGTCTTGAACTGCTGACCTCAGGTGATCCACCCTCCTTGGCCTCCCAAAGTGCTGGGATTACAGGTGTGAACTACAGTGCCTGGCCTGATTTTTATTTATTTTATTTATTTATTTATTTATTATTTTTAAAGACAGGGTCTCCCTCTGTTGCACAGGCTGGAGTGCAGTGGCACAATGTTGGCTCACTGCAACCTCTGCTTCCCAGGTTCAAGCAATTCTCGTGCCTCAGCCTCCTGAGTAGCTGGGATTACAGGTGCCCGCCTCCACGCCCGGCTAATTTTTTGTATTTTTAGTAGAGACAGGGGTTCACCATGTTGGCCAGGCTGGTCTCGAACTCCTGACCTCAGGTGATCTGCCCGCCTCAGCCTCCCAAAGTGCTGGGATGACAGGCGTGAGCCACCGCGCCCGGCCTCAGCCTTAATCTTTGAAGCCTCCCTGGGCTGTGCCATGTTTATCTGCATCTCCTGTGCACAGACCCTTTCCACCCTGAGCTCACTCTGAGACTCCTGGTGCGGGATTTTTCCATCTGACAATGATAGATGGTCCCTTGCTGAGGGATGTCAAATGGAGAAACTGAGGTCCAGAGAGGAGAAGGACTGACAGCAACTCCAGTTTCCCGGCTCCCACATCCTGGTTCTCCACCCTGCCCTGCCCAGCTGGACACCTTGTCCCATCTGAGACACCACCCCCGCCTGGGTATTATCGCCATAAAGCCAGGATGGGCAAAGGAACGCCGTGGACCTTGTCCTGCTGGGCCCAGGTGCGGCTGTGGAGCCTGCGGGTGACACCCTGACCCACTGCCCTTGGGCTCTCGGCCCTCTCCCAAGGGTCCAGGTTGCTGCGGGGCTCAGTTCCACGAGCCTTCCCGAAGGTCACACACTGCTCGCACGCTTCTGTGGCTCCTGGCATCTGCAGGGCACAGTTCTCACACTGTGCTCCTGGCCTTAGCACAAAACCCCAAATTCTATGGGCACCTCTACCCGAAACCAGACCCTCCTCTTGTACCCCAAACCAGGCCCTCTTCCTCCACCCCAAACCTCGCCCTCCTCCTCCACCTGCAGCTCTCTCTGCCTCCAGGCCCCCTGTTTCTGCTTCTCCACAGCTTCCTCTGCTGAAGCCCATGGACACCTCCTCCAGGAAGTAACCCAGATTGCCCCTCCCTCAGAGCCATCATCTGAGCACCTCCTTCATGTCAGGCCTTGAACTGAGCACCCATCTTAGGCATCGTCTTTTTTTGAGACGGAGTCTCACTCACTTTGCTGACCAGGCTGGAGTGCAGTGATGTGATCTCAGCTCACTGCAACCTCCACCTCCCAGGTTCAAGCAATTCTCCTGCCGCAGCCTCCTGAGTAGCTGGGACTACAGGCACCCGCCACCGCACCTGGCTAATTTTTGTATTTTTAGTAGATACGGGTTTCACCATATTGGCCAGGTTGGTCTCGAACTCCTGACCTCAGGTGATCTGCCTGCCTCAGCCTCCCAAAGTGCAGGGACTACAGGCGTGAGCCACCACGCCCAGCAGGCATCATCTTTTATAGGTGAGGAAAGGAAGGCTCACCTGAGGACACAGGGACCTCAAAAGCTTGAGCTTCTCCTGACTTAAAAAAAGCGCTGTTGGCCAGGCACAGCAGCTCACACCTGTAAACCCAGCACTTTGGGAGGCCGAGGTGGGTGGATCACCTGAGG
>NW_022169357.1:0-1061 GCF_008728515.1 Papio anubis | reverse complement strand
GCTGTAATTAAGCATGAGACAGGAAGAAGGGATCAGAGTGGTGCCAAGTATTAAATATTCATCTAAATCTATTCACCACATCGCCACGCTGTCACCTGCTTCATTTTCTGTCCTTAAAAGACACAATAGTTAGGTCTCAAAATAGACAACCTGTTTTACTGATGCTTAGCTACAAAGGAGTGAGCTACATATCCAAAGAGAGATATGGGAAAACAGAAAATGTCCACAAGCGATTGGGTGGGAGGGCAGCTGCAGCAGCACCTGGCTCTGTTGCGTTGTGAGCCAGCCATGTGGGCTGGACAGCTCATTTAGTCCCTGAAATTACATCATTTAAGATTTTTGTTGCAGTTACTTTGATAAATTCTCCCTCCTGTGCATCTCGAGGTCATATTAGCAACTATTGCTACAAATGCAAAGAAACGGGGTATCATCCGTGCTAGTCACCCAATTCCTACCACCAAAGCTTCAGGGCCCCCCAGTCTGATGAAAGCTTCTATCGCCCTAAAGACGACTCTGGAGATGAAGTCCAAGCTGGGAAAAGGCTCTGTCACCCGCAAATCCACACCACGAGGCCCTCTGCAGTTGTGTGTAAGGAATTCTTGGCCTGTCCTGGGGTTTGGGGAAATCAGGATGCAAGCAGATACCGTAGGCTCTGCCACGGGACCCTGAAGTCTGCGGAACCTCAGAGGAACATGGACACATGGCTGCACGAGTCCCACAGGTCGAACCTCGATGGGCGCCCGTATCAAGAACACAGACACGCCAGGAGAGGCAGCCGATGCAAGCAACACTTGCAACCCCAGCACGCGGCAGCGTCCGAGTGTGGGGGTCTCTGGCCAGGCTCCACCACAACTGCCATATTCTGTGACAAAATTTTAAATATAGATTTTAACTAGTTAAGACTCTTAACTTGTTTTACAGATAAACAGAACACGGGTACCAACAGGCTCCAAAATACTTCGCCTAGAACCAAGTCTAGAATGCAGATGGCTGCTGCTCCGAGTGTGATGAGTCCCCTGTAGTGCCATAAATCCTAGATCTAGGTGACTAAGTGCTCTTCC
>NW_022169356.1:0-1062 GCF_008728515.1 Papio anubis | reverse complement strand
TCTATACCCATATCTATGTCCATATCCGTATCTATATCCATATCTATGCCTAAATCTGTACCCATATCTGTATCCATATCCATCTAGACCCATATTCATATCTGTATCTATACCCATATTCATGTCCATATCCATACCTCTCTCTATATCAATATCCATATCCATATTCATCCATTCCCATGCTCATGTCCACTTCCACATCTACCTGTGTCCTCTTACTCTGCTTCCCTGGGGACCCCTGGTTGAAACCGGAGGCTTCTGTTGAACTCACTGGATGTGGCAAATAAAGAAAGGTTTCTCTTGTTCTGGGGTCTTTGGTGACCCCTGCTGGTCCCCTCTGCCGGTGGTTTCCTTGACCCTGGGGTGCTGCCCTCTCTGCAGCGTCAGCCTCTACTGGTTCTTGAAGAGAAGCAGCAGTCCAGCCCCACCCATCTAGATTCATATGTAGGGGCAGATCTCTCGGTCATGTGTCTCTCAGGTGCTAGCACCACAGCATGGAGTTATCTGAGTCGTCATCTCACAGCAGGAACTCACTCATCACCAAGGGGAGAGTGAGTGCCAGGCCATTCATGAGGAATCCACCCCATGATACAACACCTCCTATCAGGCCCCACCCCCAACACTGGGGACCACATTTCAACATGAGATTTGGAGGGAACACACATAGAAACCACATCACCAGACAGTTGTGATGAGATATAAAATCTGTCATGGCAAAGGAAAAAAATGAAAAGAAATGAAGTTGAGTTTAACAATCAGTGATCAAGACCATCCTGGCTAACACGGTGAAACCCCGTCTCTACTAAAAAATACAAAAAACTAGCCGGGCGAGGTGGCGGCGCCTGTAGTCCCAGCTACTCGGGAGGCTGAGGCAGGAGAATGGTGTAACCCCGGGAGGTGGAGCTTGCAGTGAGCTGAGATCGCGCCACTGCACTTCAGCCTGGCGACAGAGACTCTGTCTCAAAAAAACAAACAAAAATACCAATCAGTGGTAAGTGGCAGTTATAACCGCCACGTCTTCCGTGTCACAGTGGAATGCTGAGGCACGGGGCAGCTTCTCAT
>NW_022169355.1:0-1062 GCF_008728515.1 Papio anubis | reverse complement strand
GTGGTGGGTATGTGGAGACTGAGCCATGAAAAATGTCCTTCAGGATCCCCTGAATTATTTGGGAGAAGGTTTTGTTTCTTCAAAATGAGAGAAAAGCAGAAGCAAAAAAATGCTATTTTTTTTTTTAAGTGCCTACTACCCTACTTTTTACATATCTTTCCTGTCCCTTTGGTGTGTGCTTGGAAAACAAAATGACACAAAGCTAGACATGATGTGGTCCTTGCCAGTTGATGGACCGGGACATGAATAGGTAAAAAGGTAACCATACAGAACTACCTTAGGAGTTTAGGAGAAAGATGTCTTCTCCTTTCTAGCTCAAACCTCCTGGCAGATGACTTTTAGGATTTAATAGTGCCAAAGGGGACCATAGGGACCTGGAACTAACACCAGAAGTGAGTGGGTGGCAGAAAGAAGTCAGATTTACTGGGCAATATGTGGACCCAGGAGCTACTATTTTGTCTCAAGGGAAAGCTAAAGATGGGAAAAAATAATTCCTTTTCACAAGGCTTAACTTTGCATCGGCATGTGCCATTGTTGGCATCTGACAAGTGGCTAATTTGCAGGGTTGGGTTAAAAATTAAGGTAATTTAGTTTTCTTTCACTTGAAAAGTTCAGGTGAATGGGAAATAATAAAGGTGTGGGTCACATGGCAGCCCAAACAGACCCAGTGCAAAACAGAAACAGTGAGGACTGCTTACACTGTTGACTTGAGAGAATGTCTTCACAGGTCTAATTGGGAGTTGTGTGCCTAATATTGACAATACAATGACATTGGCCTCAGTTGCTTAACTGGAAGGGAAAAAGTGGGAATTCACCTTCAAGATTCTCTTTGGTTTAATCACTCTGGCCACAGCATTTCCTGCTCAACTAGATGGTGAGAAGAGTCTAACAGCAATTCCTGGCATCTGACACATAAAAATAAAAGTCAGGGCCAAGTGTGGTGGCTCACGCCTGTAATCCCAGCACTTTGGGAGACAGAGGTGGGTGAATCACGAGGTCAAGAGTTCAAGACCAGCCTGACCAAGATGGTGAAACCCCATCTCTACTAAAAATACAAAAAAA
>NW_022169354.1:0-1062 GCF_008728515.1 Papio anubis | reverse complement strand
AGCGCCCACGACCACGCCCGGCTAATTGTTTGTATTTTTAGTAGAGATGGGGTTTCAGCATGCTCGCCATGATGGTCTCGATATCCTGACCTTGTGATCCGTCCACCTCGGCCTCCCAAAGTGCTGGGATTACAGCCGTGAGCCACCGCGCAGGGCCTTTTTGTTAATGACTGTAAAACAAAATAAATACTCTTCATATTAGAAATAAAATGTTAGAAAAATCGATTCAAAACTAAGATTACTGTTATACCCTGGCAAAGTTCACCACCATTCCCAAAGGCAGTTTTCTCACTGACATAATGAGATACAACAGCATGCATGAGGTCCTCAGCGGGCCTGCACCCTACAGGTGCTCCACACACGCAAATCACTACTATTACCATTACTATTACATGACAGATAGAATATAGAATTATACTGTCACTACTATAACCAGCATTACATACTAAGACAGCCCGCCTTCGGAGTATAAAGAAGGCTGTGGAACCCCCTGCAGAAGGTGGGAGGGCCTGGGGCTGCGGATAAAGGGGAGCTCTCTGGGGCTGTGCTACCTGAACCTGGAACCTGGGCCCCCAGGTTGGGTCCCTAGGCCTGTGCACCTCAGCTTGCTCATCACTCACTCTCCACACGGGGAACACCTTCAACTGCAAACACGTTTAAAACCACAAACCAGCTTCCCCCATCAACACCAGAAAACCAAGTCTCCACACGGGCCCAGGATGAGAACCTAGAAGTGGTACTAGCCACAAAACACATGGAGAACACGGTTCTTGCACACACCTTATGAGACGTCGGAGCGCTACACAGCGGAGGCAAACAGGGCGTAGCCAGACGGTCTAAATGGCCCATGACGACAACCACGGTCTGTCGCAGATCAATGGCAAGCTCGTTGTCTTGTGGAAGGGTGAGGTACCTCAGGAAACTCTCGCTGGGGCTCAGGGGGCCAGACAAAAGCTAGAAAGGAAAAGTAAACAGACATTCAGAAATGGTGGGAAAAATTAAAGTAACACAATTAGCCCTTAATAAAATAAAAAACCACTCTTTATATTTTGGTATTTACTC
>NW_022169353.1:0-1062 GCF_008728515.1 Papio anubis | reverse complement strand
TGGATACCAAGGGACAATTGTATAAACTCACTCAGGAAGGCTGCTCATTGGAGGAAGGGCCCAGTTCAGTACAGACAGGGACATCATCCCTGGACTACTGTCCATCCATCCATCCATCCATTCATCCATTGGCATCACCCTCTAGTGCTGTCCCAGTGACAGCTCTAGCAAGTGGAGACATTTAAAAAGACCAGCTCACGTTGTCCAGCTTTGAGGTCTTGGAAGAAGTTGCACCAGTGTGAGAATAGGGGGTCAGTTTCCTCCAGGATCCAAAGAGCATATCTGGGCCCCTTGGGGTGAGGAAAGGAGCGCGGCCTCTCCAGCAGCCACACGGGCTGCAGTAGGATGGGGCTGGGGCTGGCCCTGTTTATCACTTGGCCCTCATGAGCGGAACAGAAAGACCAGGGGGCAGAGGAGGAGCATGGGGCAGCTGGTTGCCTAAGCAGAAGGCACCTCAGGGAAGGGATTTTAGTTTGTTTTCACACTGCTGTAAAGAAATACTTGAGGCCGGGCGTGGTGGTTCACACCTGTAATCTCAGTACTTTGGGAGGCCGAGGCGGGTGGATCACCTGAGGTCAGGAGTTCAAGACCAGCCTGGCCAACACTAAAAATATTTAAAAAGTTAGCTGGGCGTGGTGGCGGGCGCCTGTCATCCCACATACTTCGGGAGGCTGAGGCAGGAGAATCCCTTGAACCTGGAAGGCAGAGGTTGCAGTGAGCCTAGATGGTGCCATTGCACTCCAGCCTCGGTGACAAGATTGAAACTCTGTTTAAAAAAAAGAAAAGAAATACTTGAGACTGAGTAGTTTATAAAGGAAAGAGGTTTAATTGACTCACAGTTCAGAGAACTTACAATTATGGCAGAAGGCGAAGGGGAAGCAGGCACCTTCTTCACAAGGCGGCAGGAGGGAGTGAGTGGAGAACGAGGAAGTGCCACACTTTGAAACCATCAGCTCTCCTGAGAACTCCCTCACTCTCGGGGGAGCAGCACAGGGGAAACTATCTCCAGATCCAATCCCCTCCCACCAGGTTCCTCCCTTGACACAGGAGGGATGAGTTTTG
>NW_022169352.1:0-1062 GCF_008728515.1 Papio anubis | reverse complement strand
TAGTGATTTATTACAAGAAACCTAGTTAGTTTGTGCATTCTTTTCCTTTCTTATATTTCTCATTTGTAAAGACTGATAAACCAACTACACTTTCAGACCTGGTGACATAAATTGTTGGGGCCCCAAGCCTGTGGGCCCCGGCTCCCATTTCCCAGGAGAGGAGACAGTAAATTTCCACTTTTATCAGTTTTGAAACGATATTTATTTGTCCAATGTCGACCTTTACCACAACATTTGTACACCTCTAAAGGCAGCTTTCTGCCTTGAGGGATAAAAGTGTTCAATTTTTATGACATTCTTTTTTGAAATGTCTAGGTTTACCACACTGAAAGCAAACACCTTGTTTGTTATTTCCTTTTAAGGCTTTAGACAAAGCTTCAGCAAATAATTGAGCATTATAAATAGCCCCTCCAACACTAACACAAGTTTTAATATATTTATCTAAATTGGCCCCATTGGCCTTTAACGATGTTAACAATTTTTGACAGTCAGCATAAGCATTTTTAAAAGACAACGTTTGTAACAAAATTTTTGAAGCAAGGTCAGCACCCCCAATTTTCAAGACAGCATCCTGAAGACAGGCTACGAAATCTGAATATTGTTCATTTGTGCCCAGTAAAATCTTCACAGAGGAAAGGGAAGATTTTCCTGTTATCTCTACCTTATTTTAGGCCCTTAAAAACAAAGTCTTGATTTGAGTAAGGGCAACATCTTCTAGACCAGCCTGAGCACTAAGAGTAGCATATTGGCCCGTGCCTGTGAGTTGTTCCTCAGTGGCTCCTGGGGGATCACACATAACATTTTTTCTAGCCTATACATGAGCCTTGTTCATTTACCAGCTGTGCAATTGTAACCACTGAGAACGATCAAGAAAAGCCTTCCCCAAAGTCTTCCAGTCTATAGAAATTATCAAATTTTCTGATGAAAAAATATCAAGAAGACCAAGGATAGAGGTTCATAGTTAGAAATGGCAGCTTTCATTTCTTTTAAAAATTTAATTTGTAAGGCATTAAATTGGACATTATTGCCACCATTTGAAAACTGAGCATTAGGAGCAAAAGA
>NW_022169351.1:0-1062 GCF_008728515.1 Papio anubis | reverse complement strand
ATGTGCCACATTTTCTTAATCCAGTCTGTCACTGATGGACATTTGGGTTGATTCTAAGTCTTTGCTATTGTGAATAGTGCCGCAATAAACGTACGTGTGCATGTGTCTTTATAGCAGCATGATTTATAATCCTTTGGGTATATACCCAGTAATGGGATGGCTGGGTCATATGGTACTTCTAGTTCTAAGATCCTTGAGGAATCGCCATACTGTTTTCCATAATGGTTGGACTAGTTTACAATCCCACCAACAGTGTAAAAGTGTTCCTATTTCTCCACGTCCTCTCCAGCACCTGTTGTTTCCTGACTTTTGAATGATTGCCATTCTAACTGGGGTGTGATGGTATCTCATTGTGGTTTTGATTTGCATTTCTCTGATGGCCAGTGATGATGAGCATTTGTTCTTGTGTCAGTTGGCTGTATGAATGTCCTCTTTTGAGAAACGTCTATTCATATTCTCTGTCCACTTTTTGATGGGGTTGTTTGTTTTTTTCTTGTAAATTTGTTTGAGTTCTTCGTAGGTTCTGGAAATTAGCCCTTTGTCTGATGAGTAGATTGCAAAAATGTTCTCCCATTCTGTAGGTTGCCTGTTCACTCTGATGGTGGTTTCTTTTGCTGTGCAGAAGCTCTTTAGTTTAATTAGATCCCATTTGTCAATTTTGGCTTTTGTTGCCGTTGCTTTTGGTGTTTTAGACATGAAGTCCTTGCTGATGCCTATGTCCTGAATGGTATTACCTAGGTTTTCTTCTAGGGCTTTTTATGGTATTAGGTCTAATATTTAAGTCTCTAATCCATCTTCAATTAATTTTCATATAAGGAGTAAGGAAAGGATCCCGTTTCAGCTTTCTACTTATGGCTAGCCAATTTTCCCAGCACCATTTATTAAATAGGGAATCCTTTCCCCATTTCTTGTTTTTCTGAGGTTTGTCAAAGATCAGATGGCTGTAGATGTGTGGTATTATTTCTGAGGACTCTGTTCTGTTCCATTGGTCTATATCTCTGTTTTGGTACCAGGACCATGCTGTTTTGGTTACTGGAGCCTTGTAGTATAGTTTGAAGTCAG
>NW_022169350.1:0-1062 GCF_008728515.1 Papio anubis | reverse complement strand
ATTTTGTATCTTTTGGGGATATCTCAGATTCAGATGCATTCATAGTATTCTATGATTTGGGACACTACTATAGATTCTTCAAAATGTTACAACATTCCAATGGTATTTTGGGAGGTATAGAAGGAGAGGAAAAACAATGGGCTCAAGTCTCCCCTGACTTCTCTTCTTACAATATGTTTCATTGTTCAAAACTTTTAGAACTATATTAATACAGCATTGACAGTGGACATTCTTCTTTTCCTTCTGACTTTAATAGGATTGAAGGAAATGTTTTGCTATGAAATTGCTATATGGGTTGTATTCAGACAAATTTTGACTTTGTAAAGGCAATATTCTCCTCATTATTTTTAAATGCTTACCAGGATTCACAGTATTATTTTCAGTTCTCCCTGTTTAAAGGCATATTTAAATAACTTGATGACTTGGATATATTATATATGTTACTCTGCTACAGAAACAGAAAAACCACCACCAAATTATATTCTAAGATACTTTGTACACCAATTGCACCATCTTTTTTTATCTAAGACATTCAATTCTTCCACAGGTGGGAGCACATGAATTAGCATCATTTACTACTTGTAGCTTTCACTACAGACTTTCAGACTTATGGTGCCTAAAAGAAATAGAATACTTCTAGCTGGGTTTAAAAGCTACAAATAAACAGAGGAAATATACACTATTTTGAAAGTACCACTTGAGTGTTATGCATGTATTTCAATATTATGTTGCTAATTTTAATTGTTCAAAGTTAAAGAGCTTAAACCTCCCCCTCATGCATTCCTGAATCACCCATTACTCCCACACATACATTGTTCGATACAGCATAAACCTAAGTAAATAAAGATGTGGCAAAATGAAAAAAATAAAATAACGTTATACCATTCTCATCTGTGAATGGCATCAGTAGACAGATGTGAATAAAAGTAATGTGATTATAATTTTTAAAATCATATTTAATAGGATCCATTTATTATTAAATGAACATTAGGTTACTTAATGAATAATACATCTTTGACACAATGAAAACTCTTAATGCAGAGTGAGACCAAAATGAAGGTA
>NW_022169349.1:0-1062 GCF_008728515.1 Papio anubis | reverse complement strand
ATCTTAAAGATGATTGGGACCAGAGGCGGTGGCTCACGCCTGTAACCCCAGGACTTTGGGAGGCTGAGGCAGGTGGATCACGAGTTTAGGAATTTGAGACCGGCCTGGCCAAGATGGTGAAACCCCACCTCTACTAAAAGTATGAAAATTAACTGGGCTCGGTAGCGGGAACCTGTAATCCCCGCTGCTCAGGAGGCTGAGGCAAAAGAATCATTTGAAACTGGGAGGTGGAGGTTGCAGTGTGCCGAGATCACAGCCACTGCACTCTAGCCCGGGCAACAGAGCAAGACTCTGCTTCCGAAAAAAATGAAGAAAAATAAATAAATAAAATGAGTGGACCAGCCTGGCCAACATGGTGAAACCGCGTTCGTCTCCACCAAAAATACAAATATCAGCCAGGCGTGGTGGTGCATGTCTGTGGTCCCAGTCGCTCAGGGAAGGCGAGGAACGAGAATCACTTGAGTTTAGGAGGCAGAGGTAGCAGCGAGCTGAACTGGCGCCACGGCACTCTGACCTGGGTGACAGAGTGAGACTCTGTCTCAAAAAAAAAAAGAAAGATAAGGCTGGGCATGGTGGCTCATGCCTGTAATCCCAGCACTTTGGGAGGCCGAGGAGGGTGGATCACGAGTTCAGGAGTTTGAGAGCTAGTAGCCCGGCCAATATGGTGAAACCCCTTCTCTACTAAAAATACAAAAATTAGCTAGGAGTGGTGGTGCAGGCCTGTAGTCCCAGCTGCTCGGATGGCAGAGGCAGGAGAATTGCTTGAACCTGAGAGGCGGAGGTTGCAGTGAGCTGAGATCGTGCCACTGCACTCCAGCCTGGATGACAGAGGGAAACTCGGTCTCGAAGAAAGAAAGAGAGAGAGAGAGAGAGAGAGAGAGAGAGAGAGAGAGAGAAAGAAAGAAAGAAAGAAAGAAAGAAAGAAAGAAAGAAAGAAAGAAAGAAAGAAAGAAAGAAAGAAAGAAAGAAAGAGAGAGAGAGAGAGAGAAAGAGAGAGAGAGAGAGGGAGGGAGGGAGGGAAAGAAAGAAAGGAAAGAAAGAAAGAAAGAAAGAAAGAAAGAA
>NW_022169348.1:0-31918 GCF_008728515.1 Papio anubis | reverse complement strand
GTAATCCCAGCACTTTGGGAGGCTGAGGCGGGCAGATCACGAGGTCAGGAGATCGAGACCATGGTGAAACCCCGTCTCTACTAAAAATACAAAAATTAGCCGGGCGCGGTGGCGGGCGCCTATAGTCCCAGCTACTCGGGAGGCTGAGGCAGGAGAATGGCCTGAACCTGGGAGGCGGAGCTTGTAGTGAGCCGAGATCACGCCACTGCACTCCAGCCTGGGTGAAAAAAAAAAAGAAATATAGCAAACGCAACTAAGGAAGTGAATTTTTCATTTTATCATCATTTTTTAAATATTTTATTTTTTGAGACAGAGTCTTACTCTGTTGCCCAGTCTGGAGTGTAGTATAATCTCGGATCACTGCAGCCTCTGCCTCCTGGGTTCAAGTGATTCTCCTGCCTCAGCTACCCGAGAATCTGGGCTTACAGGCATGTGCCACCACACCTGGCAAATTTTTGTATTTTTGGTAGAGATGGTGTTTCACCATGTTGGCCAGGCTGGTCTTGAACTTCTGACCTCAAGTGATCTGCCTGCCTCAGCCTCCTAAAAACCTGGGATTACAGGTGCGAGCCACCACACCCAGCTGAATTTTTCATTTTAAAATGTAAATAGCCACATGTGGTTAGTGGCTACCATTTACACAGTGCAGCTGGGGATACTGGAAGACAGCCATGCCACCTTACTACCAGAATTTGAAGTTAATAAGCAAGCTCATGAATCAAGTCAGCCCCCCGAGCCTCTTTCCCCTTTTTGTTAATAGCATTATCCAGTATCCCAATCCCACTCCAAGCTCTTTCTTACCAGAAGTGGGGCATGAGATCCGGGCTGTTGCACAACTTCTTCCTGGCCATAGTGACTGGTCCAGGAAGAAAATAAGCAGAGCTCGGATTGTCATAATCCTTGCTTGGAATGTTCTATATTACGAAGTAAAGCAGCTTCTTCAATTTGGAGTTGTAAGGAGGGAACTCTAGAACTGCTGGCCATCATGTTCCTTTGCCACTCTGAGAATAAAACCAAAATTAGGATAAAAGACAGAGAGACAGTGTCTTGCTTCTCAAGTACTTAGATCCAGTCAACCCTAAATTCAGCTCCATCCCTTCTTTTCCATGTTTCGGTGAGGTAAGCCAATAACTGCCTTGTTTATGCTATTAATAGTTTTGAGTTAAGTTGTATCACTTGCAACCTAAAATAGTCTTAATGCAAAGCCCCACTCAGTCTGGGCAACACAGTGAAATAGCTTCTCTAGCCAGGCATGCCTGTAGTCCCAGCTACTCGGGAGGCTGAGGTGGGAGGATTATTTGAGCGCAGGAGGTCAAGGCAGTGAGCCGTGATTGTGCCACTGCACTCCAGCCTGGGTGACAGAGTAAGCAGTTTACTGCACCCTTGACTGCCCAGACTCAAACGATTCTCCCACCTCACCCTCCTGAGTAGCTGGGACCACAAACGGACACCACTGTGCCTGGCTCTATTTTTCACAGAGATGGGGTCTTGTCATCTTGCCCAGCCTGGTCTCCAACTCCTGGGCTCAAGCGATCCTCCCGCCTCAGCCTCCCAAGTAGCTGGGACTACAGGCATGCCACCATGCCTGGCTAATTGTTTTGTATTTTTTGTAGAGACAGGGTTTCAACATGTTGGCCAGGCTGGTCTTGAACTCCTGACCTCAAGTGATCCACCCGCCTTGGCCTCCCAAAGTGCTGGGATTACAGGTGTGAGGCATTGTGCCTGGCCTTGATTTTTGCAGAGATGGGGTCTACGTTGCCCAGACTGGTCTCCAACTCCTGGGCTCAAGAGATCTTCCTGCCTAGGCCTCCCAAAGTGCTGGGATTGCAAGCATGGGCCACGGTGCCCAGCCCTGCTTTTTTAAATGAAATGATTCACCCTGATATGCACTGAAATAAAAAAAAATTTCAGTTAGACTAAGCAGCAAGAATTATCATATTACCAGTAATGGGCATAATATTCTGGGAGGAAAAAAAGTCATAAATCAGTCAGATTCAAGGATCAACCTGTTTAACTGTTCATATTTTATTCCTGTATCAGTAGATTAGGAAAGCAAAATTTTCCCAAGCACTGATTTATAGATCATGTTTATAAGCGGCACACAAAAAGTTAAGTTTCATAAACAATAAGTAGATCAGTGATCTACTTAAATTCAATTGTAATCCTTACGTTAAGCTGAGGGCAATAATAATTTAATATAATAGACAATACACACAAACCCGTGTATCCAGAACTACAAACATGGTTTCCATAGCCACATATGGTTTTAGTCACATTTCCACAATGAACAAGTACTTACAAATATGTTAATAAAACACTAACCCAAATGCTTATCCTGCCATGAGCTTTTAAGCAATGCCATTCCTGCTACTGAAAGCATTTATTTTTAGAAGCTCGAATCTGATCTGGGAAAACGGGTTCTCCTAAAACTTAACAGGATGTTATAAATCTGAAAAGATTTTAAATCAAAAAGCCTTCCAACACAGCATTATTCATGTGAAACTTGATTTCTTAAAAAATAATAACTTGTTATCTGAAGAAAATTAAAACAGATTATCTTTTAAGAGATATAAACATTCTCTCAAAAAACTATATTTTCCTCTATCATCTCTTTAAAAGAAATGCAAACCAGTTCATTATCTGTAGTTGTTATTTTGAGACAGAGTCATATTCTCTTGCTCAGGTTGGAGTGCAGTGGCACCATCTCAGCTCACTGCAATCTCTGTCTCCTGGGTTCAAAGCAGTTCTTCTGCCTCAGCCTCCCAAGTAGCTGGGATTACAGGCACATGCCTCCATGCCTGGCTAATTTTTTAATTTTTAGTAGAGGCAAGGTTTTGCCATGTTGGCCAGGCTGGTCTCGAACTCCTGGCCTCAAGTGATCTGCCGGCCTCAGCCTCCCAAAGTGCTGGGATTACAGGTGTGAGCCACAACACCTGGCCTAGTTCATTATCTTTAATAATAATTGTCTTTAATAATGAACTAGACAATAAACTAGTTGCTGTCTAAAAACTTCTGAATACATGAAGTACAAGTCTGAGCTGTCGAGTCAAAAATGCCATTTAGATTTCACATATTAAATAGCTACAGTAGTCCAGGCATGGTGGCTCACACCTGTAATCTCAGCACTTTGGGAGGCCGAGGCAGGTGGATCACGAGGTCAAGAGATTGAAACCATCCTGGCTAACACAGTGAAACCCCCGCCTCTACTAAAAATACAAAAAATTAGCCAGGCGTGGTGGCGGGTACCTGTAGTTCCAGCTACTCGGGAAGCTGAAGAAGGAGAATCACTTGAACCCGGGAGGTGGAGCTTGCAATGAGCTGAGATCGTGCCACTGCACTCCAGCCTGGCGACATACCAAGACTCTGTCTCAAAAAAAAAAAAAAAAAAGCTACAGTACAGCTTACAAGGGTATAAACATACCTAACAGACAAATACTACTTTATCCTTTAGATAGTCAAAACTCAGAAGGAACGGCATGGTTTGCAAGGTACATTGACTTATGTGTGGTCATTAAACCCCAGTAAGTAATTCAAGTATGGTAATACAAAGGCAGGCAATTAAATACACCAATATCACTCTAAAATCAAAGGCATAAAAATAAAGGCTGAAAACTTTCTCTATCTTTCATTTACATGGCTAGATATCAGAACCTTACTTTAGAAAATATACAATTATTATATATGATTTCCCCAGATGGTAATTTTCAGAAACTACAAAAAGTGTCAAGATCCATAGTTTGCTTCATCAAATGCTTTTCTAGCTCGTTTCAATTCTTCATTCATAGTAAGCAAGTCTTTAACCCTGGCAAACTTTCTTGGGTCCTTTCGAATCAAGAAGACAATATCTTCAACTTGTACTCGACCTTGTCTTCCAATCGACATTGCCTTGTGAGTCTATTACAAAGAAACATATTATATTTAATTTTTTACAATCTATTATTTTACTGTTTTAATTTGCATTTATTAATTGCAAGTGAGGTCGAAGATTTTCTCTATTATGGCTATATCATGGCTATTCATTTGTGAATTATCTTTCTACTTATGTCCTCTGTCCATTTTCTTTTTTTTTTTTTTTTTGAGACGGAGTCTCGCTCTGTCGCCCGGGCTGGAGTGCAGTGGCCGGATCTCAGCTCACTGCAAGCTCCGCCTCCCGAGTTTACGCCATTCTCCTGCCTCAACCTCCCGAGTAGCTGGGACTACAGACGCCCGCCACCTCGCTCGGCTCGCTTTTTGTATTTTTTAGTAGAGACGGGGTTTCAACGTGTTTGCCAGGACGGTCTTGATCTCCTGACCTCGTGATCCGCCCGTCTCCGCCTCCCAAAGTGCTGGGATTACAGGCTTGAGCCACCGCGCCCGGCCCCTCTGTCCATTTTCTAGTGGGTTATTAGCAATGTTCCCCTTTTTGTTTCACAGGCACTTTAAAAAAATATCTTTTTTTTTTTTTTTTTTTGAGACGGAGTCTCGCTCTGTCGCCCAGGCTGGAGTGCAGTGGCGCGATCTCGGCTCACTACATGCTCCGCCTCCCGGGTTCACGCCATTCTCCTGCCTCAGCCTCCTAAGTAGCTGGAACTACAGGCGCCCGCCACCACGCCCGGCTACTTTTTTTTATATTTTCAGTAGATACGGGGTTTCACTGTGTTAGCCATGCTTGTCTTGAACTCCTGAACTCAGGCGATCCACCTGCCTCGGCCTCCCAAAGTCCTGGGATTACAGGTGTGAGCCACCATGCCCAGCCAAAAAAATATCTTAAGGACATTAAAATGTCAACTTTATTGTTCCTTTTCTGTTTTTTGATATATGTAGATTTTGTCTTCATTTGTATAAAATAATTTTATCATTTTGTGTACTCACCCATTTCATTTATGCTTTGTGTCCTCCTCCATCTTAATACCCAATAAACATTGGTGGATTTTCTAAAAATCAAATAAATCTCATCCCCTGTCATTATATACTCACCTGTGCAAAATTGAAGACCTATCATAGCATTATTTCTAATGACTAAAAAATAGAAGCTAAATACTTAATAATACGGCATTGAGCCAGACATAGTGGCTCACACTGGTAATCCCAGAACTTTGTGAGGCTGAGGGGTTAGATCGCTTGAACCCAGGAGTTCAAGACCAACCTGGGCAACATAGTGAGACCCCGTCTCTACAAAAAATTTAAAAATTAAGAGAGCTTGCCAGGCGCAGTGGCTCACGCCTGTAATCCCAGCACTTTGGGATGCCAAGGCAAGCAGATCAAGAGGTCAGGAGATCAAGACAATCCTGGCTAACATGGTGAAACCCCATCTCTACTAAAAACACAAAAAATTAGCCCGGCGTGGTGGCAGGCGCCTGTAGTCCCAGCTACTTGGGAGGGTGAGGCAGGAGATGGCTTGAACCCAGGAGGCGGGGCTTGCAGTGAGCGGAGATCGTGCCACTGCACTCCAGCCTGGGCAACAGAGCGACACTCTGTCTCAAAAAAAAAAAAACTAAAAAAAAATTAAAAAAAAAAAAAAAGCAGAGCATGGTGGAATATGCCTGTAGTCTCAGGTATTTGAGAGGCTGAAGTGGGAAGACCACTTGAGTCCGGAAGGTCTCAGCTGCAGTGCACAATGATCATGCCACTGCCCTCCAGCTGGGGCAACAGAGTGAGATCCTGTCACACACACACACACACACAAACATTGTATATATTTAAATACTGGAAAAGGAGGAGAAAAAAATAAACCTATGTTGGATAATGGCATTATGGGTAATATTTTTATTTTATTCAAGGATTTTAAAATTATGTTCTTATAAAAAATGGAAGAGGGTAGGTGCGGTGGCTCACGCTTATAATCCCAGCACTTTGGGAGGCCAGGGCTGGCGGATCACCTGAGGTCGGGAGTTCGAGACCAGTCTGACCAATGAAGAGAAACCCTGTCTCTATTAAAAATACAAAATTATCCAGGCGTGGTGGCACATGCCTGTAATCCCAGCTCCTCAGAGGCTGAGGCAGGAGAATCCCTTGAACCTGGCAGGTGGAGGTTGCGGTGAGCCGAGATCACCATTGCACTGCAGCCTGGGCAACAAGAATGAAACTCCGTCTCCCAAAAAAAAAAAAAAAAGGAAGAAGAGGGGATAGAATATGTATGTATAACCTCCATCCTTAATGATAAACAGTAACCAATAACTTCTGCAAACAAGCACTCAAATGGATAGCTTATTTCAAAGGGATGACATAAGTTCTAGTCTTACCTAAAGTTTAATATTTCAAATCTATTCTTCAATTAAGTAAGACCAGTTAGGAAAGAATCTTACCATTTCAGTGATAAACTCTATGACAAGATCTTCAAGAATATCCACTGACTCAGTATAAGGATTCTGGTCATCCCCAAAGCCATACATCATACATCGCACTGTAAAATAACAATCACTTTTGTTTACTTTTACAGATTTAACAATTTAATGCTTTAAAAAAATAAACTAGAAGTGAACCAAGTTATAGACAATATTGGTATAAAAACATATTTGCATTGTATTTGTTATCTCCAAGTATGGATTCTGGTGTAAAAGGTTTAAGGACAGTCTGATGACCAGTTGTTCCCATGTAGCCTCCAACCAAACTCTTCCTTCCTCCGAGCTACTGAACCCTAAGGTAAACAGTGTTTTCCTAATCTCTATCATCTACTTACCAGTCCCTGACCCAGCAGAACACCTTTAAGTAGGAAACTCTGGCAGGGGACAAGACAGATAGCAACAGCTTAGCCTTTTTTGGAGGCAGTTTTTGTGTGTGGGCATGGCAGAGGGGCATTGGAAAAAAGGCAGATTCTTTACTGATATTACCATAGGGGAAAAGACATGAGAGAAAGTTCTCCAAATAGGTTTTTTTTTTTTTTTTTTGAGACGGAGTCTCACTCTGTCACCCAGACTGGAGTGCAGTGGCATGATCTCGGCTCACTGCAAGCTCCACCTACTGGGTTCACGTCATTCTCCTGCCTCAGCCTCCCGAGTAGCTGGAACTACAGGCGCCCACCACCACGCCCGGCTAATTTTTTGTATTTTTAGTAGAGACAGGGTTTCACCATGTTAGCCAGGATGGTCTTGATCTCCTGACATCATGATCCGCCCGCCTCGGCCTCCCAAAGTGCTGGGATTACAGGCGTGAACCACTGCGCCTGGCCACAAATACATTCTTACAGGAAGCAACAGGGTAATCAAAATTAGAAAGCAAAGGGCTTACTACAAGGAATTTTGACATTTCCTAGATCAATACAACTGCTGGCAAAGCCCTTTCAGGCTTCATCTGAAGAAACCATATGAAATGAAAAAGGTAAGTCTAGGTCGGGTGCAGTGGCCCACACCTGTAATCCAGCACTTCAGGAGGCCCAGGCAAGTAGACTGCTTGAGCTCAGGAGTTTGAGACAAGCCTGAGCAACGTGGCAAAACCCTGTTTCTACAAAAAAAAAAAAAAATTAGCTGGGCGAAGGCCAGGATGTTGGCTCACGCCTGTAATTCCAGCACTTCGGGAGGCTGAGGCAGATCATTTGAGGCCAGAAGTTTGAGATCAGCCTGGCCAACAAGGGGAAACCCCGTCTCTACTAAAAAAAAAAAAAAAAAAAAACACACAAAAGTCAGATGGCGGTATTGGCACATGCCTGTAATCCCAGCTACTCGGGAGGCTGAAGCATGAGAATCCCTTGATTCCAGGAGGCAGAGGTTGCAGTGAGCTGAGATGGCGTGATCCACCTGCCTCGGTGATCCACCTGCCTCGGCCTCCCAAAGTACTGGGATTACAGGCGTGAGCCACTGCGCCCCGCCCCAAATACATTCTTACAGGAAGCAACAGGTGTGCACTCCATCCTGGGTGACACAGTGAGACTTCTGTCTCAAAAAAACCCCACAAATTAGCCAGGCATGGTAGCATGTGCCTGTAGTCCCAGCTGCTCACATGAGCCAGGGAGGTTGAGGCTGCAGCAAGCTGTGACTGCAACACCTCTCCAGCCTGTTATACATTACCTGTACATGGGCATTTTTCTGGGAATAATTATAACTTTCATCGGATTCTCAAAGGGGTATATGTAAATGGTAAGAAACTCTGTCAAATGCTGCAAGTCTTTTATTATCTTGATCTTAGTAGTGCGTACAAGTGTGTGAGTGTGTGTGTGTGTGCACGTGTATACAGTTACCCCTTAGTATCCTTGGGAGCTTGGTTCCAGGACCTCCCGTGGATACTAAAATCTTCAGATGCTCAAATCCCAGATATAAAATGGCATAGTGTTTGCATACAACCTAAACATCTATATTTTATTTTAAATCATCTCCTATCTATATTTTAAATCATCTCCAGGTTACTTACAATACCTAATACAATGCAAATGCTATGTATATAGTTGTTATACTATATGGTTTAGGGAATAATGACCAGGAAAAAAAGTCTGCACATATTCAATACAGACGCAGTTTTTTTTTTCCTCAATATTTTCCATCTGAGGTTGGTTGAATCCATGGATGCAGAACCCATGGATATAGAGGGCCGACTGTATAGTATACATAAAATTCAGCAAGCTGTTCACTTAAGACTTGCACAACTTATTGTATCTAAGTTCTATTTTTTAAAAAAACATACTGCCAGGCGCAGTAGCTCACGCCTGTAATCCCAGCACTTCGGGAGGCGGAGGCGGGCGGATCATGAGGTCAGGAGATGGAGACCATCCTGGCTAACACGGTGAAACCCTGTCTCTACTAAAAATACAAAAAATTAGCTGGGCATGGTGGCAGGCGCCTGTAGTCCCAGCTACTCGGGAGGCTGAGGCAGGAGAATGGCGTGAACCTGGGAGGTGGAGCTTGTAGTGAGCCCAGATCGTGCCACTGCACTCCAGCCTGGGCGACAGAGCGAGACTCCGTCTCAAAAAAAAAAAAAAAAAAGTACTTGTAGAATACTTCTAAAGGAAGAAATGAGTAAATTAAGAATAATTCCTCTATTTAGAAGAAGTAAAAACTAGTAGAAGTACAAAGAGAAGAAAGTAGGCCAGGCCTACAGAAGAAAAGGGTGACTTGGAAACCAGCTTGAGATAGACATGTCCCTAGGGTTTACACTGGCAAGAGACTTTAGGTCCAGAAACAGGAGGAAAAAAACAAACACAGGAGCCAATAGTTTTTATCTTTCTGTTTTGGATTCCGTACTTTTTTGCCTTTTTTTAAAAAACAGATAATTTTAGATTTACAGCTGAGTTGCAAAAATAGTACACAGTTCCCATATGCCCTATATTCAGCTTCCCCTTATGTTAACATGTTATACAACCATAGGGAGTCATCAAAGCTAAGAAATTAACATCGGTACAAGTACAGACTTTATTCAGATTTTACGAGTTTTTCCACCAATGTCCTTTTTGTTTCAGGTTCCCATACCATTTAGTTGTCATGTCTCCTTAGTTCCCTCTATTCTCTGACAGTTCCTCGACTTTTTCATCTTTCAAAACCTTGACATCTTTTTTTTAAATGAAACCACTGTTTACAAAAAACCTTGACACTTTTGAAGAATATTGGTCAGTTATCTTGTAGACTATCCCTCAATTTGGGTTTCTTTGATGTTTCCTCGTTAGATTGAAGTTAGACATTACCAGGAAGAACACCAAGGTGATGTGTCCTCTTAATGCATCATATCAGGGGTATATAATGTCAATATACTGTATATTATTAGTGATGCTTTGATCACTTGGTTAACATGGTGACTTCCAGAATTCTCCATTGTAAGTTTACTGTTTTTGTTTAAATATTTTGAGGAAGATACTTTGTCACTAACATTTTGATGAGCAGAATTCACCAGACAGAAAATATATTTCACTGGAAAAGGGAAACTTATTATATGGGAATTATGTAAACTGTATTTGGCTAAAGGGTCTATAAAGGCATAAACAAATGCCAGATAATGCTTTGAAATTCTATAGGCCTATTGCAACCTCTGCCTCGCAGGTTCCAGTGACTCTCCAGCCTCAGCCTCACAAGTAGCTGGAATTTTTTTTTTTTTTTGAGAGGCAGTCTTGCTCTGTCACCCAGGCTGGAGCGCAGCACGCCATTTTGGCTCACTGCAACCTCTGCCTCCTGGATGCAAGCAATTCTCCTGCCTCGGCCTCCCAAGTAGGTGGGGCTATAGGCATGTGCCACCACGTCCAGCTAATTTTTTGTATTTTTAGCAGGGACGGGGTTTCGCTGTGTTAGCCAGGATGGTCTCGATCTCCTGACCTCATGATCCACCCACCTCAGCCTCCCAAAGTGCTGGGATTACAGGCATGAGCTACCGTGTCCGGCCCTCGAGTAGCAGAGTTATAGGCACGCATCACCACACCCAGCTAAATTTGTATTTTTATTAGAGACGGGGTTTTGCCGTGTTGGCCAGACCGGTCTTTTTTTTATTTTTTATTTTATTTTTTTTTTTTTTTGAGACGGAGTCTCGCTCTGTCACCCAGGCTGGAGTTCAGTGGCCGGATCTCTGCTCACTGCAAGCTCCGCCTCCCGGGTTTACGCCATTCTCCTGGCTCAGCCTCCCGAGTAGCTGGGACTACAGGCGCTCGCCACCTCGCCCGGCTAGTTTTTTTTTGTACTTTTTAGTAGAGACGGGGTTTCACCGTGTTAGCCAGGATGGTCTCGATCTCCTGACCTCGTGATCCGCCCGTCTCGGCCTCCCAAAGTGCTAGGATTACAGGCTTGAGCCACCGCGCCCGGCCGGCCAGACCGGTCTTGAACTCCCCACCTCAAGTGATCCTCCCACCTTGGCCTCCCAAAGTGCTGGGATTACTGGCATGAGCCACTGTACGTAGTCTCCTGCAAATTTTTTTTTTAAGGTTCAGGAAACAGATCTTTCGTCAGTAACCTCTATGAATATTCAGTTAAGATAAGGAGAAGCCTGAAGATTCCAAATTCCTGTCATCACAAACTAATCTCGCTGGAAAAAAGGTCTTTGCTAACAACCAACTGAACATCACTCTGGGATGCTCTGGTACAAGGATCCCATTCTTATGCTGATATAATAAGTAAAACCACATAATGGTATAAGGAGCATCAGAGAAATGAAGTAAGAAATGGTCAGCTTTAGTGAGGAAACGAAATATGGAAAAGGATTTGGATGGTTAAAAAATAAGAGTGTCTGGCTGGGTGTGGTGGCTCATGCCTGTAACCCCAGCAGTTTGGGAGGCTGAGGCAGGAGGATCACTTGAGGGTAGGAGTTTGAGACCAGCCTGGCCAACATGGTGTAACTAGTCTCTACTGAAAATACAAAAATTAGCTGGGTATGGCTGGTCATGGTGGCTCGGGCCTGTAATCCCAGCACTTTGGGAGGCCGAGTTAGGCAGATCATCTGGGTCATGAGTTTGAGACCACCCTGGCTAACATGGGGAAACCCGTTTTTACTAAAAATACAAAAAATTAGCCGGGGCATGGTGGCGAGACAGGGTCTCACTCTTCTATCACTGGGGCTAGAGTACAGTGGCATGATCACAGCTCACTGCAACCTTTAACTCCTGGGCACAAGTGATCCTCCCACCTCAGCCTCCTGAATAGCTGGGGCTATAGGTACACGCCACCATGCCCAGTTAATTGCAAAAAAAAAAAAGATATACTGACCTTGTAGTTTCAAGGGCATTTGGGAACTGCTCACATATAACCCCGCCTAAATAAACCATATTCATAAATCTGTGTTGCCTCATCTCTCAATACTTAGATATAACTTTACATAAAGGACCCAGGACTGGGAGATGGAGAGCACATTCTCATGCTGTGTTCCAGGGCTTGGCCTGTACCATCAGTAGTAGCAGCAGCTCTCCCTTCCTCTTGTTGCCAAAAAGGGTCAAAAGCGTCTACTGAGGGGGTAGGATGCAGAATCAATACATTATAATCACCATGTCATTATTTATTTAGTTTATTTATTTATTTATTTTGGACACAGGGTCTGGTTCCGTCACCAAGGCTGGAGTGCAGTGGCGCAATCTGGGTTCACTGCAACCTCCACCTCCTGGGCTCAAGCCATCCTCTCACCTCAGCCTCCAGAGTAGCTGGAACTACAGGGGCGTGCCACCATGCCCTGCTAATTTTTGTATTTTTTGTAGAGAGAGGGTTTCACTATGTCGCCCAGACTGGTCTTGACCTCCTGGGCTCAAGCGATCTGCTTGCCTTGACCTCCCAAAGTGCTGGGATTACAGGCGTGAGCCACTGCATCTAGCCTCCATGTCACTCTAATGTCTTACACTATTCACCACCTTCTTTTTTTTTTGAGACAGAGTCTTGCTGTGTTACCCAGGCTGGAGTGCAGTGGCATAATCTTGGCTCACTGCAACTTCTCCCTCCTGAGTTCAAGCGAGCACGTCTGGCTAATTTTTGTATTTTTAGTAGAGACGGGGTTTCATCACATTGGCCAGGCTGGTCTCAAACTCCTGACCTCCAGTGATCCACCTGCCTCAGCCTCCCAAAGTGCTCGGATTACAGGCGTGAGCCACTGCACCCAGCTGTTCACCACCTTCTTACTTTGTTCATGGCCTTAGTCCAAAGCCCAAGCCCCAACTCACTTGCTACTCTCCCTCAACACCTGTTGCAGCATCCATTAGTATCTGTGGCTTACAGTCAAAGAAGCCTCTGTTTCTACTGCTGCAAAGGCAAGAGGAAAACTAATGGAGGTATGTTCTTCTGCCCTAAATTAAAACACGAACCACATTTGCTCACCTGAAAAGCAATTTATACACACACATACACACACATATAATTGGGGTTACGATTGGTACTGATTCAAAAGTTAAACAGAATTTGATAGGCTAGTCTGAGAATATTGTCACTACAGGGAAACATTCAAAGCAATAAATGTACTTTGAAAGGATATGTCCAAAAGTTTTCATCATCTATAACAAAATCATTGTCAAATACTACTTACATTCTTTAGAAAAAAGCCTCTTTCTTTTACCCTGTCCACCTTCTGCACCTCCTCCAATTTCCTCATTTTCTTCCTCAAACTAGAAAATGTATATATAGAAATGTCAAATAATTGCCTTGCATTTGATATTTTAATAATAACAATTTTTTTTCCTTTTCAACAGATAGGCCAGAAAGCCTAAAGGAAGCAGAAAAAAAAAAAAAAAAAAAACACAAAACCTTAGCACGCAAGGAGCCTAGGTATCGAGTTCAACTTCCAACTCATCCAAAAATGGCTTCTACAATGTTCCTAACAAATAATCCTACTGCTTCTACGTGTAAGAGTTCTAATGACCATAGGTTTTATTTTTAAACAACTAAGGTGGCCTATTGCTACTGTTAAACAGTTGATACTGAATCAAAGTCTACCTTTGTAGACTTTCAATTAAGCAAAACTAATATTTACTAAGCATTTGCATATACAGTGCTAAAAACGTTCCTTAGGTAAGCCCGTAACCCTATTTTGTAACAAGAAAACTGATGTTCAAAGTTAAGTAACTTGCTTAGAGAGAATGGAGATTTTGAAATCCAGGCTGTCTGACTTTCAATGCATTCTTTTCCCACTACTTCACAGTAAGTACAGTTTTGTTAACAATTGAACTGTTGGTTCATAGTGAGCGCTAATCGATGTTAGTTTTGACCTCTGATGATTCTGTAAGTGTTTCAGTGTCTGGCAAATACAGACCAAAATCAAGGGGAAAGGGGTCACAAAACCTACTCTTCCTTCATGTCCTTCCCTACTTTCTAAAATGATCAATCCTTAGGGAGTGAAGTCCCCGAATTCTGTCGGCTGAATTGACTAAGGCAAGCAGATCCGATCCTGAACTCTGCCTCCGCTACTGAGCCCGAAGGAGTGAAGAAAAGAGAGGTTCTGGACACAGACGGTCACTCACGGTGGGGTCTTCTTCCTCATCTGCCATCCCACTGGCCCGCCAACCCACAGCGTACCCCCGGCAGGCTCCCAGCGGGTTACGCTACTTCCGCCGCCTCACTTCCGGTGACGGGCGGGGCTGGAGCTGGGCCTAGCTGACTGAGGCCTGCGGAAGGACGGTGGTGCTTTCCGGCCTGGCGGCGGAAATGCGACAGTCTCTAGCGGAGGAGGCCGGAGCTCCTCCCTGTAATACTGAAGGAATTGAAAACTAACAAAGAAAAGGAAATCACGGGCTACGTGGGATGTATCTCGTTGTCACCCTAAATTTGTTACTGCGCATTGAATCACGGCTTCCTGTTTGGGGACTGCGAAGCTATGGATCGTAGGAGGGCTAGCCAGCGGTGCTTTATCTGACATAAATGCTTGTAAATCATTTTAAAGAGTTGTGGTTCCACTGTTTCTAAGCACTATGTTAGTTACTGGGGATACTGTGCTTCACCACAAATTTCCAAGAGATGGTGTCCCAAAACTAAGCATTTAAAATTTTGTGAAGGTTTGTTTTTGTGTGTGTGTGTGTGTGTGTGTTTTTTTTTTTGAGACCAAGTCTCACTCTGTCGCCCAGGCTGGAGTGTGCGGTGGCGAAATCCCGGCCCACTGCAACGTCCGCCTATCGGGTTCAAGCGATTCTTCTGCCTCAGCCTCCCGAGTAGCTGGGATTACAGGCGTGCACCACCATGCCCGGCCTCATTTTTGGTTTTTTTTTTTTGAGACGCAGCCTCACTGTCCCCCAGGCTGGAGTGAAGTGGCACAATCCGGGTTCACTGCAGCTTAGACCTGCTGGGCTCAAGCCATCCTCCCACCTCAGCCTCCAAGTAGCTGGGATTACAGGCGCACACCACCAATGCTCGGCTAATTTTTGTATTTTTAGTAGATATGGGGTTTCGCCACATCACCCAGGCTGGTCTGGAATTCTTGATCTCAAGCGATCTGCCCCCCTCGGCCTCCCAAAGTGCTGGGATTACAAGTGTGAGCCACCGTGTCCATTGGGGAAGGCTTTTGGTCGGAACAATGGTTGAGAAAACCACAGGCATTGGAAGGCCAGAGCTAGGGATATAAAATATGTGTCCTACAGTGTAACAGATGATGCTACATAAAGAAAATCCCGCAATACACACGATTTCTGAATGTCCTGCTGAACATTCGGTGAGTGAAAAGTAGTTATGTGAGGCTTGAACCTATCTGTTAATAAACACAAAGCATTTTCCCACACTTTTAATGTACGTTGAATTTTCTAGGAATGTTATTGCCCCAAAATTGAATACTAATTGTATTGTTTTGTTTGGAATTCATTAAGAGTTGTGTACCATTTCAAGAAATAACGTCACCAAAAGCAACATCACTTGTAATAATTTGAATAGTGAATACTGAAAAAAGAACTTTGATTTGAGGAATGTGAGTTAAATTATTAGGCCCTGAGAGGCATTAAAATGAGAGGCAATCACATGCTACTTGCCCCCTTTTGAGCTATGTATTTATGTCTTAAAACTGCTTGCCATTCCACAAGTATTAGTTATAAATTAGCCTAATTATGCCCCACCAGACACTATATCCCACACCCTATAGCTTGATAATGTTTAGCCAATCACTAATCAATGTAATTTTTGTAAACCAATGAGAATTCCTTAAGGACAACTTTGTGTCAGCCCACTCCCCGTCCTCATTCTTTTCCTTTAAAAATCCACTTGTACCTGCTGCTAATCTTAGAGTGTATTCCGGGCCACTTTATGCTGCTGAGTTGCAATCCTCAAGTCTGGCCCGAATAAACTCTCTATTTATATTAATTTTGCCTCAGCTTCTTCCTTTTAGGTCGACAATACTCACTCAAATCAGTCTGCATTCAAAGTAATTCTACATATAGGTACAAGCATCTGAAATCTTCATTATACCCCCTAGTGCTCAAGTGTTTATATATTGAAACATATGTTGGCTGGGCGCGCTGGCTCACACATGTAATCCCAGCACTTTGGGAGGCCGAGGCGGGCGGATCACCTGATACAGTTTGAGACCAACCTGGCCAACAGAGTGAAACCCTGTCTCTACTAAAAAATACAACAAAAATTAGCTGGGCGTGGTGGTGGGCGCCTGTAGTCCCAGCTACTGGAGAAGCTGAGGCAGGAGAATGGTGTGAACCCAGGAGGCGGAGCTTGTAGTGAGCAGAGGTCCTGCCACTGCACTCCAGCCTGGGCAACAGTATGAGACTCCATCTCAAAAAAAAAAAAAAGAAAAGAAAAAGAAACATATGTTACTATTTTTACTTTACTTTATATTACCTTTATGCCTGACGTCCTGGACACTGGATCACTGGATCCTGTTAGGGTATTATGTTATTTTCAAAATTATGTGAGTAGGTAGATATATTAGTTATTTATTGTTGTATAACAAATCACCCCAAAACTTAGTGACTTACAACAAATATTTATCACACAGTTTCTGTGGGTCAGCAATGTGGGTGCAATTTAGCTAGGTGCCTGTTGCTCAAGGTCCCTTCTGTTGCAGTCAGGATGTTACCTGGGGCCACAGTCATACCTCAAGTGTTGATGGAGGAGAATTTGCCAGAGTCACTCACAGGTTGCTGGAGGTTTCAGTTTCTCAAGGTTGTTGGAATAAGGGCCTCAGTTCTTCACCGGATGTTGCCTAGAGGCCTCCCTCAGTTCCTTCCATGTAATCCACTCCATAGGGCAGCTTACAGTGTGCCAGTTGCCTTCCTCCAGAGGACACAAGTGAGAGAACCCAGAAGACAGAACTCACAGGTTTTTTGTTACCTAATTTTGGAAGTGACATCCCATCATTTCTGCCCTATTCTATTCACTAAAAGTGCAGCTAAGGTGGGGTGCAGTGGCTCACGCCTGTAATCCCAGCACTTTGGGAGGCGGAGGTGGGCGGATCACGAGGTCAGGAGTTCAGAGACCAGCCTGGCCAACATGGTGAAACCCCGTCTCCACTAAAAATACAAAAATTAGCCGGGCGTGGTGGTGGACACCTGTAATCCCAGCTACTCAGGAGGCTGAAGCAGGACAGTTGCTTGAACCCGGGAGGCGGAGGTTGCAGTGAGCTGAGATGGCGCCACTGTACTCTAGCCAGGGCGACAGAGTGAGACTCTGTCTCAGAAAAGAAAAAAAGTGCAGCCCAAATTCGTGGAGAGGGGATTACATAAGGGCAAGAATATTGCGCGGGAGATCACTGGGGGCTTTCTGAGAGGCCACCTACCACGGTCAATTATATTATTTTTGAATTTCACTGCACAATAATGGAGACATTGTATTTGTTATTAATGTTTAAGGGAGATTGTTGAGCCTGATAGGGTTGAGAACTGCTTTTAGGTAGTGATCCAGTGTCCAAGAGGTCATGCATAAAACATTCATAGTGTCTGTTATCAAGGGAGTAGATAGGTAAAATATGCTGGATGCACAGCATAGAGTACAATGCAGCAATCAGAAGCAATAGATGTAGCAACATGAGAGAACTCGAAAGCAGTTCTAAGTTAAAAAAGTAAGAAATAAAATTTATAACATAATACCATTTATAGAAATTAAAAGTACTACTTATTTTACAGGAAAATATAAGAAAGCATAGACATTAAACACATGAGTAAGTTACAGTCTAGGAGAAATGGGAATAAGGATAAAAGGAATACATTGATCAATAACAAGTGAAGGACTTTGGAAGGGCCAATTGTAATAGTATGCCATGAACTGCGGCATGTGAATAATTCAGTCCTGTGAACCTGAGATCCAAAATACAAAGTTGGGGGAAAAATTGCAGTGTGATAAGCAGAGCAGAAGGAAAACACAGAGTGAAAAGTCATGGTGTGCTTCTACAAGATGTTCTATGTAGGTTGCCAGAGCCAAGTTTGTTGGGTGGGGATGCAGGAAATGAGGCTGGATATGCGTGTGAAAGGCCTTAAATGTTTTCTTCAGAGACTGAAATTCAAACTACAGAGTTCTTGGGAACAGAACAGAATAGAACAGACATAGATGTGTCACATGACTTTATAGTTTTTAAAAAGATCACTTTAGTGGGGAAACTAGGATGAGAGATGATTATAATCTGAATTAAGGCAAAGAGGAAGAAGGAACTGATTTAAGACAAACTTTAAGAGACAATTTACAGAACTTTGTGACAATGTGAGAGCTATGGACAGAAGCATGGAATGCTATTAATATAAATAGGAAAGAAAAAGGGGAAAGAAGTTGGAAGTGGAAGGAAATGAGTTTAGTCTGTGTTTGAGAGTCTGGAGATGTCCTAAAAGTGATGGAAATCCAGGCCAGGAATTACAGGCTCGGAAATCCACAGAAAAATTAGTACTAGATCTACGCCAGGCACGGTGGCTCACGCCTGTAATCCTAGCACTTTGGGAGGCCAAGGCGGGCAGATTGCCTGAGCTCAGAAGTTCGAGACCAGCCTGGGCAACATGGTGAAACCCTGTCTCTATGCTAAAATACCAAAAAAAAAAAACAGAGAAAGGAAAATTAGTACTAGAGAAAATGACACGGGAGACATCACAAAGTGATAGTCTAGAGATTGCACAGAAACAAAGGCTAAGAGAATAGAGGCAAAGGGCACAGCCTTAGAAACAGTACATCAAAGAGACAGAGTGACAGAAGGAATGGTCAAAGAGGTAGGAAAAGATGAAAGTAGGAAAAGGGGAGGAGGAGAGGGAGGAGAAGAACTGAAAACCCAAAAAGAAAAAGTTTCAAAAAGAAGCAGGTGTTGGGAGTTTGAGGCGGGCTGATCACTTAAGGTCTGGAGTTTCAGACCAGCCTGGCCAACATGGTGAAAACGTCTCTACTAAAAATACAAAAAAAAAAAAAAAAATTAGCCGGGTGTGGTGGCGAGTGCTTGTAGTCCCAGTGGTTTGGGAGGCTGAGGGAGAAGAATCGCTTGATCCCTAGAGTCGGAGGTTGCAGTGAGCCAAGATCATGCCACTGCACTCTGGCCTGGGTAAAGAGTGAGACTCTGTCTCAAATAAAACAAAACAACCCAAGAAATAAAAGCAGGTGGTATGGAGTGCTCAGTGCCAGAGATTACAAGATTGAAGATTTAAGAAAAGGCCTTGAATTTGATAACTAGGAGGTATGGGAATAATCTGGAGAACAAAGTTTGAGGGTGTTGGTGAAGAGGGAAGCCAGATTATAAAAGTTTAAAGAATGAGTGTATACTAGGATACTGAAGGTAGAAAAGCAGAGAGGAAAGTAGCCTTAAGAGGGCAGTAAAGACTGGGAGCGGTGGCTCACTCCTGTAATCCCAGCACTTCGGGAGTCCAAGGCGGGCAGATCAAGAGGTCAAGAGATCAAGACCATCCTGGCTGACATGGTGAAACCCCGTCTCTACTAAAAATGCAAAAATTAGCTGGGCGTGGTGGCACACACCTGTAGTCCCAGCTACTCGGGAGGCTGAGGCAGGAGAATTGCTTGAACCTGGGAGGCAGAGGTTGTAGTGAGCTCAGATCACGCCACTGCACTCTAGCCTGGCGACAAGAGCGAGACTCCATCTCAAAAAAAAGAAAAAGAAAAAAGAGGGCAAGAGGGCAGTAGGATCAAGGAATGTGGACTTTGTATGAATGATTACTGAATGAATTGAAGCTGTGAACTTATCACAGTCATTCAGCTAACTGCTCAGAAAATCCTTTCATTACAGCAAAAAAATGGAATGAGCTTTTAATGAAAAAGGTAATGACGAAAGAGATTTGTTCACAAAAGAATGGATTCAGTAGAGAGGTAATTGATAGAAGGAAGAAATGGAGCTGTATGAGAGTAATTTGGAAGGAATGGCAGGGGTGGGATTATCAGAAATGAGGAAAGCAGGAGCTGGATGGTCGGTTTGAGAGGTGTTAGTGATGGGATATGGGCAGGCAGGTAGCAGCAGTCAGACTCCAAATCAAGGCAGAAGCTTTGCAGTCCCACCCCTACCTCCACTTCCACCCCTCCATCCCAGGGTGTAAACTTCTACAGTGCTTCTCCCTAATTTGGGCTTAGCGAAGTAATGTCACTTTTTAAATGGCTTTCAGAATTTCTGCAATAATCCTAATGCAGTCTTAACCACACTGCCTGTACTCCATGGTTAAATATGCAGACTCTGAGATCAGATAGGTTGAGTTTGAAATCCTAGCTGTACTATTTATCAGCTATGTTACCTTAAGACAACTTACTTGACCTGCTGGTACATCTGCTTCCTCATCTATGACGGGGGATAATAATAGTTACTAACCATATAAGGTTATTATGAGGCTTAGATTTATTAATAACCATAAAGTGTTTTGGGTAGTACCTGGCATGTAGTAAATATTCCATAAGTATTGTTGTTTTTATTATTTATTTATTTATTTTTTGAGACGGAGTTTCACTCTTGTTGCCTAGAGTGGAGTGCAATGGCGCAATCTTGGTTCACCGCAACCTCTGCCTCCCGGGTTCAAACGATTCTCCTGCCTCAGCCTCCCAAATAGCTGGATTACAGGCATGCGCCACCACGCCCAGCTAATTTTGTATTTTTAGTAGAGATAGGGTTTCTCCATGTTGGTCAGACTGGTCTTGAACTCCCGACCTCAAGTGATCCACCCGCCTTGGTCTCCCAAAGTGCTGGGATTACAGACATTAGCCACTGCGCCCAGCCCTTAAATTTTTAAAAATGATTCAACTTCTGGATATTTATAGGTGAGTGACTTCTTTTCCAAGAAGACAGCAATCCCTGGTTATTACCATGGGGAGCATTGGCTTCCCCAGTAGCCCCTTCTCCCTAGGGAGAAGGCAAACGTCATTTTACCAAAGGGAAAGGTGAGGAATAGAGTATGTATGTATGTATGTATTTACTTACTTATTTGTTTGTCGCCCATGCTGGAGTGCAGTGGTACAATCACGGCTCACTGCAGCCTCAACCTCCTGGGCTCAATTGATCCTCCCACCTCAGCCTCCCAAGTTGCAGTTGCTGGGACCACAGGTAACACCTGGCTACTTTATTTTCTTTTTTCTTTTCTTTTTTTTTTTTTTTTTGTGATGGAGTCTCGCTCTGTGGCCCAGGCTGGAGTGCAGAGGCGCCATCTGGGCTCACTGCAATTTCCGCCTCCCAGGTTCAAGCCATTCTCCTGTCTCAGCCTCCTGAGTAGCTGGGATTACAGGTGCGTGCCACCATGCCCAGCTAATTTTTTGTATTTTTAGTAGAGACAAGGTTTCACCGTGTTAGCCAGGATGGTGTCGATCTCCTGTTGATCTCGTGATCCATCAGCCTCAGCCTCCCAAAGTGCTGGGATTACAGGCGTGAGCCACCGCACCAGGCCCACACCTGGCTACTGTTTTAAAAAATTTTTTTGTGGAGACAGAGGTCTCACTATGTTGCCCAGTCTGGTCTTGAACTCCTGGGCTCAAGCGATCCTCCTGCCTTGGCTTCCCAAAGTGGTGGGATTACAGACTTAAGACACTGCACACAGCCAAGAATACTGTATTTAAATCTAAGTATTAGGAAGTCAGGATATCTATGAAATGGGTAAAGATAGGAAGGCATATTCCTGTCCCCACTTAGAGAGCCCTAAGGCTGCCCAGAACTTAATGCTGTGACATCCAAATTTTTGAACCTTCATTTATGTACCTTCATTTATATACCTTCATATATATATCTATTAAAATATACATTGACTTCCAAGTTCTAGAATGAGTAGAGTGTAAAATAGCAGTGATTATATAAGCAGAATTAGCTCCTCTCACATTAGAAAGCATAATTTTAATGGCTCAATTCCTTCTTTTTCCTTTTTGAATGAAATGGGTGTTGGGGGGTAGAAATCAGAAGAATTTTGGAGATTAGTAGAAAATGACTTAAGTTCTAATTTGTACTTGTGCCAGTCTCACCAGGCACTTAAAATAAATAAGGGGGAAAGTACCCATTGTATGTGCCAGAATCCCGCTGGCTCAAGGAATTTTTTTTTTTTTTTTTTTTTTAGAAAGAGTCTTGCTCTGTCACCTAGGCTGGAGTGCAGTGGTGCAATCTTTTATTGTATTTTTAGTAGAGACAAAATTTCACCATGTTGGCCAGACTGATCTTGAACTCCTAACCTCAAGTGATCCACCCGCTTTGGCCTCCCAAAGTGCTGGGATGAAAGACCTGAACCACTGCACCCAGCCTGGCTCCAGGATTTTCTAGGTGCCTGGCTGGCTAACTTGTTAACTTCATTTGAATGAAGATGTTTATGACTGTTTAGGGCAGATGATACTTGTATTTTAATAGCAATAGTAGGTGAAATGTATTGGGGGTGCTATCTACCTTATTTAATATGCCTCAAAACTTATTAATTCACGGTGGCTCAAGCCTGTAATCCCAGCACTTTGGGAGGCCGAGACGGGCGGATCACGAGGTCAGGAGTTCGAGGCCATCCTGGCTAACACGGTGAAACCCCGTCTCTACTAAAAAATACAAAAAACTAGCCGGGCGAGGTGGCGGGCGCCTGTAGTCCCGGCTACTCGGGAGGCTGAGGCAGGAGAATGGCGTAAAAACCCGGGAGGCGGAGCTTGCAGTGGGCTGAGATCCGGCCACTGCACTCCACCCTGGGCGACACAGTGGGACTCCGTCTCAAAAAAACAAAAAAAAAAAAACAACGTATTAATTCATATATATATGAATATCTTATTCGTATATCTACGAAACCTTACTACATACATTTAGTTATATATATCTCAGCATATCATAGATACATATATATCTAGTTATAGATATCTCTAGATATATCTATCTCAGTTGCCCTAAAAGAGAAAGCTAAGCCAGATTCTTTTTTTCTTGTCTTTTTCTTTTTTTTTGAGACGGAGTCTTGTTCTGTTGCCCAGGCTGGAGTGCAGTGGCGCAATCTCAGCTCACTGCAAGCTCAACCTCCAGGGTTCACGCCATTCTCCTACCTCAACCTCCCCAGTAACTGGGACTACAGGTGCCCATCACCACACCTGGCTCATTTTTTTGTACTTTTAGTAGACACGAGGTTTCACCGTGTTACCCAGGATGGTCTCAATCTCCTGACCTCGTGATCCGCCCGCCTCGGCCTCCCAAAGTGCTGGGATTACAGGTGTGAGCCACCGCACCCGGCCAGATTCTGAACTATATAATATATTCGGTGCTGTCACAACGGGATAACAGGAATGATGGTATTCACTAATGTGAACTAAAAAGGTAGGCTATGAACTGAACACAGGGGAGTATTGAACAAACTTCAATAAATTCAGCATGTGACAAATAAATTGACAAAGATTGTAGGGAAAAAAACGTTTATTTTCAAGGATTTGTGCAGACAATGGTGAATAAAAAATTGTATTTCAACCATAAAAAGGAGCTGACTTCATTCCACCCTGGCCTACAGGGTTTAGGGTGATGCCAGTTTGAATCTGAGGCTATACTGCTATCCCCATTCCTCCACCTGTAAAAGATTCCCCCAGAGGAATAACTTCCTATAACTTTTAGTCAAAAATATGCAAGACACATCAAACAAAGTAATGAGTTAAACAAGTTTCTGCTTATCTGCTTAGGGAAAGTCAAGAAATAAAACAAAAGTGTATTTGTTTCTTGCTGTAAATTACCTTTACCTTGTGCACTTTTTGGTACATTCTGCTATGAAAACATCTCAAAATGTGACAACACAAAGAGTTTAGGTCAAGATGACCCACCTAGGAGGCTGTAAGAACTGGTTTGAACTAGTACTGTGGAATGGAACTAGTTTAAAATATGAAGCAGCTCTAAACACCAAGCTTAGAGACATTAGAAAACAAAAATCATTAAAGCTACAAAATAACAAGTGCAAACATGCTGAACCTGTTTCCAGGGAGTGACATTCCCTTTGGCCAACAGGTCCCAAACTCACACCCACAAGGTGTAACTCTCTTTCCTGTTCCACTGGATTTCCTTTCTCTCATCTCAAAGGTCTTCAGAAATGACAATGGAAAACATATGAATTGTTGAAATTTACCCTGTGGACCAATTCCTGAAGAGATAACAGCCACAACTCTGAGATGATTAGACATGTAGTGTTTACTTGATGACTTTCTGTATTTCTAGAAACCCTCAAAGCATTAAACTGCCTATTTCCAAATCTAAACTTCCTAGCAGCTTTTATTATTTGGAGTAAGCAGACAGAAGACAATTTACTGCCACACAGGAATCAACCACAGCTAACCTGTCCACCATTAAGTTTTACGATAATGGACAATTCAACTGGAAGATCCATGCCTATGCTTGCTTATAATAATTTAATTTTAGACCTACTCTTTTTTTTTTTAAATAGAGAAGTTCTAGACATCCAACAGCTGATCCTTCTGTAGATATAAGGAGGGAATGGAGAAGTCTTCCTGTCAAATGCTGAGCCATCTAAAATGGTCTGCTCAGGAGTTACTAACTCCATGGCAAAATACTTCAGTATCAGTTGCAAAGTTCTGTTTTCTTCTACTTCAGGAAACACCCTCATTTGATTTGTGGATCCTATGAACTGTCCAAACACACTGATGAATATCAGCAACTTCTCTCATTTGAATTTCTTATGTCCTTAAAGTAAGTAGAATTTCCAGAGACAACTAAAGAGTAATGCAATATGAAGAAAATTAAGAGTTGGCTAAGAAAAATAAATAATCAACTAAAAATTGCTGTAACAACTCAGACTTAAACACAAAATAAGTTTGTTGTCTTTTATAAGATGACAAAACTTCAATTTAACATCACAAGTTCTTATACTAGATGAATTTACCAGTATATGAATCAATATATTAGATTTCTTTCTTCTACCTCAACTGCAAATATAAAAAACAATTATTTCTTTTTTTTTTTTTGAGACAGAGTTTCGCTCTTTTTTGCCCAGGCTGGAGTGCAATGGCGCGATCTCGACTCACCGCAACCTCCGCCTCCCAGGTTCAAGCGATTCTCCTGCCTCAGCCTCCCGAGTAGCTGGGATTACAGGCATGCGCCACCACCCCGGCTAATTTTGTATTTTTAGTAGAGACAGGGTTTCTCCATATTGGTCAGACTGGTCTTGAACTCCCGACCTCAGGTGATCCACCTGCCTTGGCCTCCCAAAGTGCTGGGATTACAGGCGTGAGCCACCGCGCCTGGCCTCAAACAATTATTTCTTCAATAGTTTCTTTTTCCTTAGTTGAGGTATTTAAAACTGAGTAACAGTATTTAGCACTAAGTAATTTAGAAAATATAAAAAGGTTTTATGAAATAGCAACAGTTGATTCATTTTTCATATACCATCTGATCAAGTGAAGTCTCCATTTGAGGATACTGGTGAACAGAAAAATTTTTTCTTGTCTAAGCCACTGCTTTCTGGTCTCATCACACAGATAATTCTCAAATTTTATGTAGGCCCAGATTTTCTTGGCAAAACTCAAGATACCAGCACATAACACAGCTACTTCATCTGTTCTCTTTTTGCAGTGAGCACTATGCCTCTCTTTTATGTTTCCAGATGGGTACATGAAAAATGAATTTCTAAAGCCAAAGAATATCTTGGCATTTCATAACTGTTTCCCACCCAGCATCCCCTCCCCAATTTGCCAGATCCAAATCAAAGAGTGAAAAGAAGTCTTGAAAATTCTCTCTTCAAAAGAGGTCTGAACACAGCCTAGTTCCTTCCCTAACGAGCTGCAGGTTGAAAAGATCCTGATGAGGAGCTGAAGAACAAAACAGGATGACAGGTTTTTATGAAGGAGGTATGTAATCTTATCACTGAGGGGTGTAATTTATATGGACATTATATGCACTCTGCCAAGGACTGATTTACACACAGATCAAAGGAAGCTGGCTTTCTGTAGTCCCCTGAAGCATAATGACCTCAGTTGATCCACCCACCTTGGCCTCCCAAAGTGCTGGGAGTACAGGTTGAGCCACCACGCCCGGCAGTTGTTTTTATTTAAGAGCCTTTCACCATTACCTTCTGCTGTTGTCCTTCATGAGCTCTACATTCCAATTCCACAAAGCCACATTCAAATATTCATGCAATAAATATTCATGAAGCACTTGCAAAATGTTCAGCACTAGCTATGGGACTGTGGATAAAATGACAAACAAAACAAATGAACATTACAGTATAGCAGGGGGACATAAGTTAAACGGATATTGTATGCTTTGGAAAGATGACTGAGAAGGAGACTGAAGGTCCGAGAAGTCTCCCTTGAGCAATTGAGGTCTGAGTTGGGACTTGAGGGATGAATGTGAGTTAGCCATTGAAGGAGGAAGGGGAGGCTTTACTGTGCCCCAATCTTACCTTGCACTTTCCCTCTCCAGGCCTTTGATGGCTCAATTCCCTCCCCACTAGAATGCTCTTTATTTCTGCTTATTGAAATGCTATATGCTTTTCAGGCCCAGCTAAAATGTCTGCTCCTCAATAAAGCCTTCCCTGAATGCTTCAGCTGAAGGCAGTTTCTCCTTTCTACTCCCCCAGCACTTCGTTTTCATTTTCCTTGGACACTTCTCACTTTCTACTGTATTTTTTGGTTATTTATAAACACAGCTTATCTTTTTCTACTAAATCTTAAACTTTTTAAGAAGAGAGTCTATTTCTCATTCATCTTTGAGTTCCCAAAGGCTAGCACATTCCTTAGATTTAGAAGTGCTGGAACAAATGTTTGTAGCATGAATTAATGCCTATTTGACATCCCTTTTCAAATATGTTGTAATTCAAATGAAGCTATTGTTGCAAGCTGTGCCTTTGAGGCTGAACTTACTCCTTGGTTAAACCAGAATGCCACAGTCATGGTCCCCATGACTGATTAGTGTTCACCACAATAACTGCAACAACTCTAACAAACAGGCCACTGTTCTTGACTGACAGGCGTTTGGCAACAACTACCAGTTCTCCAGTGTACTGAAATGAATTGAGGAAGGACTGTCTGAATTGAGAATCTCTAGGCTGGTAGGCTCTATTTATTCTTTGCAGTTGGGCTGCAAGAGCTGGTGACCCAGGGGGGCTTTGGCCTGATGTGAGACACGATTGCACTGCGTGGCATTGAGGTTATGAGACTTTCCAGGGTGACAGAAACATTAATGATTGTAACAAAATAATCAAAGATCAATATTAGTGGAAAGCACTGTAATTTGAGGCAGTGTAATAACAAGGGAAAGGGAGCTTTGAGCTTAGACCTGGGTTTGGATGCTAACAGGATATCTCACCCACATCCCTTCTTTAACTCTCAAGATTTCATTTTTTTTGTGTAATTTGGCTGGGCGCTGTGGTTTCAGTTTGGTTCAGCTGATCACGAGGTCAGGAGATCGAGACCATTCTACAACACGGTGAAACCCTGTCTCTACTAAAAAATACAAAAAACTGGCTGGCGAGGTGGCGGGCTTGTAGTCCCAGCTACACCGGGAGGCTGAGGCAGGAGAACGGGCAAACCTGGGAGGCGGAGCTTGCAGTGAGCTGAGATCCGGCCACTGCACTCCAGCCCGGGCGACAGAGCATGACTGCTCTAAAAAAAAAAAAAAAAAAAAAAATCTGTAGAACAGTTGTGCAAATCAAAGATGCTGTCTTTACACAATGTTCATGTTCTATTAAAATGTGTTTATTCATCTATCTTTTTTTTTTTTTTTGAGACAGAGTCTCGCTCTATCGCCCAGGCTGGAGTACGGTGGTGGGATCTCAGCTCACTGCAAGCCCGCCTCCGGGTTCACGCCATTCTCCTGCCTCGCCCAGCAGCTGAGACTACAGGCCGCACCACCACGCCTCGCTAATTTTTTGCATTTTTAGTAGAGACGGGTTTCACCGTGAAAGGATGGTCTGGATCTCCAGACCTCGTGATCCGCCCGCCTCGGCCTCCCAAAGTGCTGGGATTACAGGCATGAGCCACCACGCCCGGCTCATTTATCTTATTCAACATATTTTGTTCTCTGAGGACAGGGACTCATTTCTGCAAAATCTAGCAAAGTGCTTAGTACACAGTAGTAGACACTGGCAAATTTTTTTTTTTTTTTTTTCGAGACAGGGTCTCGCTCTGTCATCTAGGCTGGAGTGCAGTAGTGCAATCATGACTCACTGCAACCTCCACTTCCAGGGCTGAGGTGATTCTATCACCTCAGCCTCCCATGTAGCTGGGACCACAGGCATGCATCACCATGCCTGACTGATTTTTGTATTTTTTGTAGAGATGGGCTTTCACTGTATTGTGCAGGCCAGTCTTGAACTCTTGAGCTTAAGCGATCCGCCCACCTCAGCGCCCAAAGTGCCAGGGCTACAGGCATGAGCCACCAGGCCAACCACAGATACTTTTTAAACAAATGAACAACAACAATAATAGCTATCATTTACGGAACACTTACTCATGTCAGATATTGTTGTAAATAGTAATTCATTTAATCCTCCAACAACCTTAGAAAGGAGCTAACTCAATTTCACAGAAAACTGAACTTTCTTTTTTTTTTTGAGATGAGGTCTCGCTCTGTCACCAGGCTGGAGTGCAGTGGCACGATCTCAGCTCACTGCAACCTCCTTCTCCCGGGTTCAAGCGATTCTCCTGCCTCAGCCTCCCAAGTAGCTGGGACTACAGGTGCCTGCCACCACGCCCAGTTAATTTTTGTATTTTTAGTAGAGACGGGGTTTCACCATGTTGGCAAGGATGATCTCGATCTCTTGACATTGTGATCCGCCCACCTCAGCCTCCCAAAGTGCTGGGATTACAGGCGTGAGCCACCGCACCTGGCCAACTTTTTCTTTTTTAGAATATAAAAGTCTTGATACAACTAATTTTGAAATAGCCTGGGGAGACTCACTCTATTCAATTAAAAAAATGTAAAATATCTTATACAATATGAAAAAGAAAAAATATGGTGGAGGGAGCAGGGCGCAGTGGCTCAGGCCTGTAATCCCAGCACTTTGGAAGGCCAAGGCGGGTGGATCACGAGGTCAGGAGATTGAGACCATCCTGGCTAACATGGCGAAACCCCGCCTCTACTAAAAATACAAAAAATTATCCGAGCGTGGTGGCGGGCACCTGCATAGTCCCAGCTACTCCTGAGGCCAAGGCAGGAGAATGGAGTGAACCCGGGAGGCGGAGCTTGCAGTGAGATGAGATGGCACCACTGCACTCCAGCCTGGGCGACAGAGTGAGACTCCGTCTCAAAAATAAAATAAAATAAAATAAAATTAAAATAAAATAAAATAAAATAAAAATCATAATTTGCCACCGGGCGCTGTGGCTCACGCCTGTAATCCCAGCACTTTGGAAGGCCGAGGCGGGTGGATCACGTGGTCAGGAGTTCAAGACCAGCCTGTCCAACATAATGAAACCCCATCTCTACTAAAAATACAAAACTTAGTGGGGCATGATGGCGCGTGCCTGTAGTTCCAGCTACTCGGGAGGAGAGGCAGGAGAATTGCTTGAACCCAGGAAGGGAAGGTTGCAGTTAGCCGTGATCGCACCACTGCACTCCAGCTTGGGCAACAGAATGAGACTTCGTCTCAAAAAAAAAAAAAAAAAAAAATTGTAATTTGCCAATTCATCACTGCTGCTAGTTTTTCAGCTTCGATTTCATCCTTAAATTTTTTTTCTGTTTTATGAGACACAGTCTTGCTCTGTCTCCCAGGCTGGAGTCCAGTGGCCCGATCTTGGCTTAATGCAACCTCTGTCTCCCCGGTTCAAGTGATTCTCCTGCCTCAGCATCCCGAGTAGCTAGGATTATAGACACACCACCACGCTCAGCTAATTTTTGTATTTTCAGTAGAGACAGGGTTTCACCATGTTGCCAGGTTGGTCTCCAACTCCTGACCCCAAGTGATCCACTCGCCTCAGTCTCCCAAAGTGCTAGGATTACAGGCGTGAGCCACCACGCCCAGCCTTTAAATTTTATTTCTTTTTTTTTTTTTTTTTGAGAGGGAGTCTCACTCTGCTGTCCAGGCTGGAGTGCAGTGGTGCAATCTCAGCTCACTGCAACCTTCGCCTTCCAGTCTGAAGCGATTCTCCTGCCTCAGTCACCTGAGTAGCTGGGATTGGAGGCGCACGCCCCATGCCTGGCTAATTTTTTTGTTTTTAGTTTTGTGTTTTTAGCCGAGATTTTACCATGTTGGCCAGGCTAGTCTTGAACTCCTGACTTCAGGTGATCTGCCCGCCTTGGCCTCCCAAAGTGCTGGCGTTACAGGTGTGAGCCACTGCGCCCAGGCTTAACTTTTTTTTTTTTTTTTTTTTTGAGGTGGAGTCTCGCTCTGTTGCCCAGGATGGAGTGCAATGGCACAATCTCGACTCCTGGGTTCAAGCGATTCTCTCGCCTCAGCTTCCCAAGTAGCTGGGATTACAGGCACCTGCCACCACTCCCGGCTAATTTTTTTTGAATTTTTAGTAGACATGGGGTTTCACCATGCTGGCCAGGCTGGTCTCGAACTCCCGACCTCAGGTGATCCTCCCGCCTCGGCCTCCCAAAGTGTTGGGATTACAGGCATGAGCCACTGCACCCAGCCGATTAACTTTATTCTAACTTCTGAGAGTTACCGAAGAGGAAAGACTTGTCTTTCAGAGCATGACAAAAATTGGAGGTTTTCATCTAGTTAAAAAAAGGGAGGGAGAAAAAATTATATTTAAAAAGTGAGTGGCATGAGCCAGAATGAGAAAGCAAAGACTGTAGCTGAAGAACATAGTCTTTATAGACAAAGCTTAAAATCCATATACGGAACAGTGGAACCTACTATTGGAAGGCCTTGAATAGCAAGCTGAGGACTTAGGCATTATTCAGTAGGTAGTGGTTGCTGTCAAAGGAAACACCAGTGTGGTATGGAGGAAAATTTTCTAGTCCTGATTTCAGAAGGCTGGAATTATTGTGCCAGTGTATTACTTGGCAGTTCTTACCCTAAACCTCGGTTTATTTCTAAAACAGGAGTAATCAGGCAGTTGTGAGGGTTAGGGTGATGGCTGTAGGATTAAAAGAGGGGCAATTTTCTTCTTTTCGGATCTCGGCTCACCGCAACCTCTGCCTCCCCGGTTGAAGGGATTTTCCTGCCTCAGCCTCCCAAGTAGCTGGGATTACAGGCATGTGCCACCATGCCCGGCTAATTTTGTATTTTTAGTAGAGATGGGTTTCTCCATGTTGGTCAGGCAGGTCTCGAACAGCCAACCTCAGGTGATCCGCCAACTTCGGCCTCCCAAAGTGCTGGAATTACAGGCATGAGCAACCGCGCCCGGCCAAAGAGGGGCAATTATTACTATTATTAATATTTTTTTAAACGGAGTCTCGCTCTGTTGCCCAGGCTGGAGTGCACTGGTGCTATCTCAGCTCACTGCAACCTCCGCTTCCCGGGTTCAAGAGATTCTCCTGCCTCGGCCTTCTGAGTAACTGGGATTACAGGCCCACGCCACCATGCCAGGCTAATTTCTGTATTTTTTTTTTTTTTTTTTAAGTAGAGACGGGGTTTCACCATGTTGGTCAGGGTTGTCTTGAACTCCTGACCTCAGGTAATCCGCCTGCCTTGGCCTTCCAAAGTGTTGGGATTAGCTGCTGCCGTTTTAGACAAGGGTTGATGAAGGGTTCGAAGGCCTACACAATAGAGCTTTTGTTCTGTTTTGAGTGGTCCTGAACAGTTCCTTTGGGCAGGGGAATTTGTGTGTGAATGTGCAAACATATATGTAAACTGAGTGGCTGCCTGGCCTTGTCCTAGGTTTTGTCCCGTATATATTCCGCCTTTTTTTTTCTTCTTCTTTCTGCATGTATGTATATTTTCTCAAGGCGTCTGCCCTGCACTAGACTTTGGCTTGCCTTTCCAGGCCAGCTTTGACAGTTTTCCCTCTGGGTAACCAAGCGGGCTGCAGCCAGCAGATGGCACTGCAGCAGAAAGGGGCAGAGTCCTTTTAGGCCCTTGACAAGCAGGGCGGGTTAGTAACCTTATAATTTAACCCTCTAGTTAGCCTTGGAGGACTCGGTGTCGCACTTCCGCCCGGACTCTAATAAAGTGGGCCGAGTTGTGTGCAATTAAGGATTTCAGGATGCAAATCTGTATCTGTACTTTTGTCTCCTCCAACCCACCCCCATTATTAGATTGGCAGTGTCTTTTGTCACGCTGTCAAAATGTTCTCAGAGGAGCGGTGGCTGATTTCTGGTTAAAGTGGCTGAGGTGATCCCAGCATTAATTAAATGC